>NC_053489.1:684837792-684871644 GCF_905171775.1 Rana temporaria | reverse complement strand
CCCTTTTCTCCTCTCGCTCTCTCCCCCCCCCTTTTCTCCTCTCGCTCTCTCCCCCCCCTTTTCTCCTCTCGCTCTCTCCCCCCCCCCCCTTTTCTCCTCTCGCTCTCTCTCCTCCGCACCCCCTTTCTCCTCTCGCTCTCTCCCCCCCCTTTTCTCCTCTTGCTCACTCTCCCCCCCCCTTTCTCCTCCCCCTCTTTCTCCCCCCGCTCTCTCTCCCCCCTTTCTCCTCTCGCGCTCTCTCTCTCCCCCCTTTCTCCTCTCGCGCTCTCTCTCTCCCCCCTTTCTCCTCTCGCGCTCTCTCTCTCCCCCTTTCTCCTCTCGCGCTCTCTCTCTCCCCCTTTCTCCTCTCGCGCTCTCTCTCTCCCACTTTCTCCTCTCGCGCTCTCTCTCTCCCCCTCTTTCACCTCTCGCTCTTTCTCCCCCCTCTTTCTCCTCTCGCTCTCTCTCCCCCCCTTTCTCCCCCTCTCTTTCTCCTCTCGCTTTCTCTCCCCCCCCCTTTCTCCTCTCGCTTTCTCTCCCCCCCCCCCTTTCTCCTCTCGCTCTCTCTCAAGAGAAAGAGCAGAGAAAGGGGGGAGAGAGAAGAAGAAGCTGTAGTCTGAAGCCTGTGAAGACAAATCAGTGTTACACGACTGACATCTAGTGTTCAAGCAAGGGCACTGCACTTCATTCAAACAATGCTGATATGAAAGAGAGGAAGTGGTGTCTAAACCAGAACTTGCTACAAAGTTAACAAACAGTTGTGGTTCATTGGAACAACATTATTGTACAGAGAGCTGAGCAGACACTGCCACCTACTGTTCCCAATGGGGTATAGCAAAGGCTGTAGTACAAAGGGAGCCCATGAAGTCAAATGACTATTACATCACTGACATCTAGTGTTCAACACGAGGCATTGCACAGTCTTCAGAGTACGCACATTTTAGAAACAAAGCAGATGTAAAGTTGATTCACACAATGCAGATCGGCCCCTTTATTAGGTCCTCCTTGCTAGTAGTGGTTTGGACCCCCTTTATTAGGTCCTCCTTGCTAGTAGCGGGTTGGACCCCCTTTATTAGGTCCTCCTTGCTAGTAGCGGGTTGGACCCCCTTTATTAGGTCCTCCTTGCCAGTAGCGGGTTGGACCCCCTTTATTAGGTCCCCCTTGCCAGTAGCGGGTTGGACCCCCTTTATTAGGTCCCCCTTGCTAGTAGTGGATTGTACCCCCTTTATTAGGTTCCCCTTGCTAGTAGCGGGTTGGGTCCTCCCTTATTAGGTCCCCCTTGCTAGTAGTGGATTGTACCCCCTTTATTAGGTCCCCCTTGCTAGTAGCGGGTTGGGTCCTCCCTTATTAGGTCCCCCTTGCTAGTAGCGGGTTGGACCCCCTTTATTAGGTCCTCCTTGCTAGTAGCGGGTTGGACCCCCTTTATTAGGTCCTCCTTGCTAGTAGCGGTTTGGACCCCCTTTATTAGGTCCCCCTTGCTAGTAGCGGGTTGGACCCCCTTTATTAGGTCCCCCTTGCCAGTAGCGGGTTGGACCCCCTTTATTAGGTCCCCCTTGCCAGTAGCGGGTTGGACCCCCTTTATTAGGTCCCCCTTGCTAGTAGTGGATTGTACCCCCTTTATTAGGTTCCCCTTGCTAGTAGCGGGTTGGGTCCTCCCTTATTAGGTCCCCCTTTGCTAGTAGCGGGTTGGACCCCCTTTGGCCTTCATTCTTGGTGGAATAGATACAATAAGGTGTTGAAAACGTTCCTCAGAGATTTTCCTCCATAGTGACCTGATAACGTCACACAGTTGCTGCAGATTTGTCGGCTGCACATCCACGGTGCCAATCTCCCGTAAAATTTGAAGAGATAAGTCCAGGAGGTGGCATGCAACTTGTTGGACGTGACTCCTACTATGCCTGCACATTTTTACAAAGTGGCAGAGTTCAGCTTTAATTCTAAGCCAGTAAGAATTACACCTGTAAGGGGGCCGATGGTCCCCAAGGCCCCAGCTGGCCCCCCTCCGTTTTTTTTTTTTATTATTATTATTTATTTTTTGCATTACACTTGTAAGGTGCCCGATGGTCCCTAGGGCCCCTTTAACCACTTACCCCCCGGACCATATTGCTGCCCAAAGACCAGAGTACTTTTTGCGATTCGGGACTGCGTCGCTTTAACAGACAATTGCGCGGTCGTGCGACGTGGCTCCCAAACAAAATTGGCGTCCATTTTTTCCCCACAAATAGAGCTTTCTTTTGGTGGTATTTGATCACCTCTGCGGTTTTTATTTTTTGCGCTATAAACAAAAATAGAGCGACAATTTTGAAAAAAATGAATATTTTTTTACTTTTTGCCATAATAAATATCCCCCAAAAATATAAAAAAAAACATATTTTTTCCTCAGTTTAGGCCGATACGTATTCTTCTACATATTTTTCGTAAAAAAAAATCGCGATAAGCGTTTATTGATTGGTTTGCGCAAAAGTTATAACGTTTACAAAATAGGGGTATTTTTATGTCATTTTTATTATATTTTTTTTTACTAGTAATGGCGGCGATCAGCGATTTTTTTTTTTTCGGTATTGCGACATTATGGCGGACACTTTTGACACATTTTTGGGACCATTGGCATTTTTATAGCGATCAGTGCTATAAAAATGCATTGGATTACTATAAAAATGCCACTGGCAGGGAAGGGGTTAACACTAGGGGGCGGGGAAGGGGTTAAGTATGTCCCTTGTGTGTTATCTTACTGTGGGGGGGGGGGGGGGGGCCTCACTAGGGGAAACACTGATCCTCTGTTCATGCTGACAGGACCGAGAGCTGTGTGTTTACACACACAGCTCCCGGTCCCCGCTCTGTAACGAGCGATCGCGTGTGCCCGGCGGCGATCGCGCCCGCCGGTCACACGCACGGGAGTCGGGGGCGAGCGGGGGGCGCGCGCACCTAGTGGCGGCTGAAAGAGCCGACGTAGAATGACGTGCTCTCGCCCAGGAGAGCCAGCTTGCCGACGTAGAACTGCGGTGCGCGGTCGGCAAGCAGTTAACCTGGCTTATAATTGGGCCCGGACCCACCAACAGGGCCGCCATCAGGGGAGTACAGGCATTACACCTGTAAGGGGGCCGATGGTCTCCAGGGCCCCTCACAGGCATGGCTGGCCCCCCCTCCCGTTTTTCTTTTTATTTACTTATTTTTTGCATTACACCTGTAAGGGGCCCGATGGCCCCCCCTCCCTGTTTTTTGTCTTTTTTTTTTTTTAATTGTTTTATTTTTTTGCATTACACCTGTAAGGGGTATGATGGTCCCCAGGGCCCCTTACAGGCCCAGCTGGCCCCCCTCCTGTTTTATTATTTTTTTGCATTACACCTGTAAGGGGGCCAATTGTCTCTAGGGCCCCTTACAGGCCCGGCTGTCCCTCCTCCCGTTTTTTTATTTTATTTATTTTTTGCATTACACCTGTAAGGGGCCCGGAACGCCCCCTCCCGTTTTTTTGTCTTTTTTTTGTTAATTATTTATTTTTGCATTACACCTGTAAGGGGCCCAATGGTCCCTATTGCCCCTTACAGGCCCGGCTGGCTCCCCTCCTGTTTTTTATTTAATTTTTTTTTGCATTACACCTGTAAGAGACCCGAAGGTCCCCAGGCCCCCCCCCCCCCCCTCCCGCTTATTATCTTGCGTCCAGGAGAGAAGAGATTACACTTGTTTTTACAGAGGGGGGGGCTGCCTAAAGCTGTGATGGCTGCCCTGCCCACCAATGACATCACTGCACTTAGGGCCCTAACTAAAATGGGGCCTAACACCTGATGACACTGCCTTCTGTAACCAGACACACTTTGGAACATTGCCACCTAGTGGCAAGCTAGCTAACTGCGCCTGCTTACACTCTAGTACGGCTATTACTACACACCTAGGGCTCAGAAAGGAGAAAAATGCTGCCTGCTCACCCACACAGCAAGCATCTCTGCTCTGAAGTCCCCCCCCCCCCCCCCAGCTGTCCATTCACAGAAGCAGGGTTGCACAGGGGTTGCATTTGCCTTTGCAGCTGAAGGAGCTTTAGACCAGAAGGTCCAGCATTGGAGCACCGGAAGCATCGGGATGGCTGTGCTCCAGGAGCTCCATAATATTAGTCAGATGTAAAATGAAGAGATGAGTCCAGGAGGTGGCAGACACCTTGTTGGACTTGCGGCTCCAAGCGGAGTCCGGCTGTAATTCCTGTCCAGCAGAAGAAGGTGGATTTTGTCTCGAGCCTAAAAGACTAAAAAGAGGAACATTCTTCATGAAATAATTTTCTTTTTTTTTAGTTGCAGACAGAAGTCTGATGAGTGGTGAGATGCTCACATTGTCTGGTGAATGTAGAAACTCTTCTTCCCGCACCACATCCCCCGTCCTGCAGAGAGAAGACGCGTCTTCCGGCCGTAGTCTGCTCTGTGTATGCTGGGCGTTGTCTCTGCATCTATTCATTATTACCGGAGGGGTCCACCGGCGGGGTTCTGGAGGAGAACAATGAGGCGTTTCTATATCGGCGTCACCATGCTGTGTGTAACAACAGGTACGTCCTCCGCTGTGTGTAACAGGTACGTCCTCCGCTGTGTGTAACAGGTACTTCCTCCGCTGTGTGTAACGGGTACGTCCTCCGCTGTGTGTAACGGGTACGTCCTCCGCTGTGTGTAACGGGTACGTCCTCCGCTGTGTGTAACGGGTACGTCCTCCGCTGTGTGTAACGGCTACGTCCTCCGCTGTGTGTAACGGGTACGTCCTCCGCTGTGTGTAACGGGTACGTCCTCCGCTGTGTGTAACAGGTACTTCCTCCGCTGTGTGTAACGGGTACGTCCTCCGCTGTGTGTAACGGGTACGTCCTCCGCTGTGTGTAACGGGTACGTCCTCCGCTGTGTGTAACGGGTACGTCCTCCGCTGTGTGTAACGGGTACGTCCTCCGCTGTGTGTAACGGGTACGTCCTCCGCTGTGTGTAACGGGTACGTCCTCCGCTGTGTGTAACGGGTACGTCCTCCGCTGTGTGTAACGGGTACGTCCTCCGCTGTGTGTAACGGGTACGTCCTCCGCTGTGTGTAACGGGTACGTCCTCCGCTGTGTGTAACGGGTACGTCCTCCGCTGTGTATAACGGGTACGTCCTCCGCTGTGTGTAACGGGTACGTCCTCCGCTGTGTGTAACGGGTACGTCCTCCGCTGTGTGTAACGGGTACGTCCTCCGCTGTGTGTAACGGGTACGTCCTCCGCTGTGTGTAACGGGTACTTCCTCCGCTGTGTGTAACGGGTACGTCCTCCGCTGTGTGTAACGGGTACGTCCTCCGCTGTGTGTAACGGGTACGTCCTCCGCTGTGTGTAACGGGTACGTCCTCCGCTGTGTGTAACGGGTACGTCCTCCGCTGTGTGTAACGGGTACGTCCTCCGCTGTGTGCAACGGGTACGTCCTTCCAGGAGGTGCCACGTCCTTTCTTGATGTCCAACCTCGGGACTAGCATGTGGCTACCATCTTCCATAAGGTTGCCTTCACACCTGAGCCAAGTGACTTTCAGTCGTTTTTATTTGAGCGTTTTTAGAAGCGCATTACAAGCGTAGTTGTTTTTGTTTAGCCAATAGAAATAACTAGGGGGAGGGGGTAAGGGGTGGAGACTGTGGCGGAACTACCAGAGTTGCAATATCACACTTGTCCCTGGAGTTCCGCCACTGACTTCTTCAATAGGTATTCTCGGGTCGGGACAGGGGAGATTGTACACTCGCTACACAGTGGACCGCCCACACAGTCTCTTTGCCGGGTCCGCCCCCCATACAATTTGCCTCTGCAAGGAGAATTGCAGGGGGAACCAAGTGGACACTGACAGCAAGTGTCACCGATCCTGACACCCAGCACTGCCACGAATCCCACCCCCCCAGCATTTCCACTTGTCCTATCCCCCCACCAGCACTGCCACTCATCTCACCCACCCCCACCAACACTACCACTCATCCAATCCCCTCCCACCACTATCACTCATCCAATCCCCTCCCACCACTATCACTCATCCAATCCCCTCCCACCACTATCACTCATCCAATCCCCCCACCAGCAGTGCCACTCATCCCACCCTCGCAGCACTGCCACTCATCCCATCCCCCAACACTAGCACTCATCCCACCCCCCACGAGCACTGCCACTCACCCCCTCCCCCCAGCACTGCCACTCATCTCACCATCTCACCCCCAGCACTGCCACTCATCTCACCATCTCACCCTCTCCCCCCAGCACTACCACTCATCCCACCCCCCAGCACTATCACTCATACCACCCTCCCCCCACCAGCACTGCCACTCAACCCATCCCCCCAGCACTACCACTCATTCCACCCTCTCCCACATCAGCTCCGCCTCAACCCACCCTCCCTGAACTGCCACTCACCCCATCCCCCCAGCACTGTCACTCATCCCATTCCCCCAGCATTGCCACTCATCAGACCCGCCAGAAATGCCATTCACCCCAGCACTGCCACTTATCCCATCCTCCAGCACTGCCACTTATCCCACCCCCCACCAAGCGCTGCCACTCATCCCACCCCCCACAGCACTGCCATTCATCCCACCAAGCACTGCCACTCATTCCACCCCCACAGCACTGCCACTCATCCCACCAAGCGCTGCCACTCATCCCACCCCCACGGCACTGCCACTCATCCCACCAAGCGCTGCCACTCATCCCACCCCCACGGCACTGCCACTCATCCCACCAAGCGCTGCCACTCATCCCACCCCACCAGCACTGCCACTCATCCCCCCAAGCGCTACCACTCATCCCACCCCCATGGCACTGCCACTCATCCCACCAAGCGCTGCCACTTATCCCACCCCCACGGCACTGCCACTCATCCCACCAAGCGCTGCCACTCATCCCACCCCCACGGCACTGCCACTCATCCCACCAAGCGCTGCCACTCATCCCACCCCCACAGCACTGCCACTCATCCCACCAAGCGCTGCCAGTCATCCCACCCCCACGGCACTGCCACTCATCCCACCAAGCGCTGCCACTCATCCCACCCCACCAGCACTGCCACTCATCCCCCAAGCGCTGCCACTCATCCCACCCCCACGGCACTGCCACTCATCCCACCAAGCGCTGCCACTCATCCCACCCCCACGGCACTGCCACTCATCCCACCAAGCGCTGCCACTCATCCCACCCCCACGGCACTGCCACTCATCCCCCCAAGCGCTGCCACTCATCCCACCCCCACGGCACTGCCACTCATCCCACCCCCACAGCACTGCCACTGCAAGGAGAATTGCAGGGGGAACCGAGTGGACACTGACAGCAAGTGTCACCGATCCCGACACCCAGCACTGCCACGAATCCCACCCCCCCCCAGCATTGCCACCCGTCTTATTCCCCCACCAGCACTGCCACTCAACTCACCTACCCCTACTAACACTCATCCAATCCCCTCCCACCACAGTGAGCTCATGCATTTTGATTGATTCTGAGATGCCCCTGAATTTAATATTATTACGCCTAGAGCGGTCCTCTAAAGCAGGGGTCTCCAAACATTCTAAACAAAGGGCCGTTTTATTGTCCTTCAGACTCTTGGAGGGCCGGACTTTGGCCAGCGTGAGTAGAAATTTTCCTGGCATCATTGTTAGTAAACATCTGGTATTAGGGGGAGGAATAGTGCCCCATTGCTGGTATCATAGGGAGGAATAAGGCCCCATTGCTGGTATCATAGGGAGGAATAGTGCCCCATTGCTGGTATCATAGGGCGGAATAGTGCCCCATTGCTGGTATCATAGGGAGGAATAGTGCTCCATCGCTGGTATCATAGGGCGGAATAGTGCCCCATTGCTGGTATCATAGGGAGGAATAGTGCCCCATTGCTGGTATGATAGGGAGGAATAGTGCCCCATTGCTGGTTTAATAGGGAGGAATAGTGCCCCATTGCTGGTATCATAGGGAGGGAATAGTGCTCTACTAGTTGTGTCAGTAGGAGAAATGGTGTTTCATTGTCGGTGTCAGGTGGCAGAATAGTGTCTCGTATCAGTGGGAGGGATAGTGCCCCAAGGGCCAGATAAAGGCAAACAAAGGGCCGTATCCGGCCCTCGGGCCGCAGTTTGGACCCATACAGGCAGCTAAAAAGGTCCACTCTATCATGTGTTTGAGAAATGGATAGATGTAGTTCGCATTGCTCTGAGACAGGGTTGTCCGACACGGGCATGGCTGCGAGGGTTGCATTGTGGTCTGCATCATTGGCTCCGTTTTGCTAAGTTGGCCCATAACTGTTTTTGTAGCTTGGGGCTCTTTACAGGGAGAGAGAGCAGGTGATGATACCAGCCTCTTAACTCTGTCTGCTGCCTGTGTAATGGATGCAGGCCCCGGGGATGGCAAGATGTCCATGTCTTCTCTGGCAAGTGCAGCAGGAGGGCTCCCTTGAGTTTGGGTAGCCTGTGGAGTGTGCTCCGGTCGGGTGCTAGCGCATGAGTATCGGTTCCCGGAGCCGGGCACCATCTTGGGCCAACTGCATGGCTGCGGCGCTGTAGTAGTGAGTAAGGCGGCTTTTTGAACCTGCCCGTGTGTTCCCTGGTCTTTTACCCCCGCAATGTAGCCGTATCGCGGGCCCGACCGTCCCTGTGGGTTGCAGAGGATCCGACCAATGGAGTGGAGCTACACCTCCATCTTGGTCCACGGACAGTCGCTGTGGGTTGCAGAGGATCCGACCAATGGAGTGGAGCTACACCTCCATCTTGGTCCACGGACAGTCGCTGTGGGTTGCAGAGGATCCGACCAATGGAGTGGAGCTACACCTCCATCTTGGTCCACGGACAGTCGCTGTGGGTTGCAGAGGATCCGACCAATGGAGTGGAGCTACACCTCCATCTTGGTCCACGGACAGTCGCTGTGGGTTGCAGAGGATCTGAACAATGGAGTGGAGCTACACCTCCATCTTGGTCCACGGACAGTCGCTGTGGGTTGCAGAGGATCCGACCAATGGAGTGGAGCTACACCTCCATCTTGGTCCACGGACAGTCGCTGTGGGTTGCAGAGGATCTGAACAATGGAGTGGAGCTACACCTCCATCTTGGTCCACGGACAGTCGCTGTGGGTTGCAGAGGATCCGACCAATGGAGTGGAGCTACACCTCCATCTTGGTCCACGGACAGTCGCTGTGGGTTGCAGAGGATCCGAACAATGGAGTGGAGCTACACCTCCATCTTGGTCCACGGACAGTCGCTGTGGGTTGCAGAGGATCCGACCAATGGAGTGGAGCTACACCTCCATCTTGGTCCACGGACAGTCGCTGTGGGTTGCAGAGGATCTGAACAATGGAGTGGAGCTACACCTCCATCTTGGTCCACGGACAGTCGCTGTGGGTTGCAGAGGATCCGAACAATGGAGTGGAGCTACACCTCCATCTTGGTCCACGGACAGTCGCTGTGGGTTGCAGAGGATCCGACCAATGGAGTGGAGCTACACCTCCATCTTGGTCCACGGACAGTCGCTGTGGGTTGCAGAGGATCCGAACAATGGAGTGGAGCTACACCTCCATCTTGGTCCACGGACAGTCGCTGTGGGTTGCAGAGGATCCGACCAATGGAGCGGAGCTACACCTCCATCTTGGTCCACGGACAATCGCTGTGGGTTGCAGAGGATCCGACCAATGGAGTGGAGCTACACCTCCATCTTGGTCCACGGACAATCGCTGTGGGTTGCAGAGGATCCGACCAATGGAGTGGAGCTACACCTACATCTTGGTCCACGGACAGTCGCTGTGGGTTGCAGAGAATCCGACCAATGGAGCGGAGCTCGGGACCTACACCTCCATCTTGGTCCGCAGCAGTCGCTGTGGGTTGCAGAGGATCCGAACAATGGAGTGGAGCTACACCTCCATGGTCCACGGACAGTCGCTGTGGGTTGCAGAGGATCCGACCAATGGAGTGGAGCTACACCTCCATCTTGGTCCACGGACAGTCGCTGTGGGTTGCAGAGGATCCGAACAATGGAGTGGAGCTACACCTCCATCTTGGTCCACAGACAGTCGCTGTGGGTTGCAGAGGATCCGACCAATGGAGCGGAGCTACACCTCCATCTTGGTCCACGGACAGTCGCTGTGGGTTGCAGAGGATCCGACCAATGGAGCGGAGCTACACCTCCATCTTGGTCCACGGACAATCGCTGTGGGTTGCAGAGGATCCGACCAATGGAGTGGAGCTACACCTCCATCTTGGTCCACGGACAATCGCTGTGGGTTGCAGAGGATCCGACCAATGGAGTGGAGCTACACCTACATCTTGGTCCACGGACAGTCGCTGTGGGTTGCAGAGAATCCGACCAATGGAGCGGAGCTCGGGACCTACACCTCCATCTTGGTCCGCAGCAGGCCAAGCCCCCCCCCCCATAAAGGTGTCATTTACCAACCCCTTCATTGTATTAAAGGGGTTGTAAACCCTCAGGGTTTTTCACCTTAATTCATTTCTAACGCATGGTGATCATGGGCATCCAACAGCTAATTGTGGGCTTTGGAACTTTTCCAAAGTAAAAAAAAAGTAAAGAAAGTACATTTTTTTTTCTAAAGTGAAAAACCTTCTGTGATGTAGGTGCCCCCTCCCCCCAGACCCCCCCCCCCTTTACTTACCTGAACCTGGTCTTTCCAGAGATGGGGACGAGCACACCAGCTCAAGCGGGCGTCTCGGGTCCTGATTGGATAGATTAATAGTAGCGCAGCCATTGGCTCCCGTTGCTGTCAATCAAATCCAATGACGTGAGAGTCGGGAGGCAGGGCCGGGTCCTACTTTCTGTATCGATGGACGCAACAGCAGGACCCGGGGGGGTGTGCCCACACGGGTGCCCCCGAGGCAGAGCGGCTCTCCAGCGGGGCACTTGAGAAGAGGAGTCAGGAGCACCGCTGAGGGACCCCAGAAGGGAATTGGGGCCAACTGCACAGAGGAGGTAAGTATGACATGTTTGTCTGTTAAAACGAACCTTTAGATATCCTTTAGAGAATGTTCTCTATTTGACCCGACGAGTTCCTCGTCGGCTTCCTCGGTGAAAAGTGTACACACGACCGAGTTTCTCGGCAGAATCCAGCTCGGATCGAGTTTCTGGCTGAATTCTGCCGAGAAACTCGGTCGTGTGTACGGGGCCTAAGGCAGTCAGCAACTCCTTTATTAGGAAGAAGGATCCTAATGCATTATATATTTTTTTTTTACCTTGATAGAGTAAAATAATAATTATATGCTTTACTGATGATTTAATTACATTATTAAATGCTTATATGCTAATGTTAGATTCTTTATATAATAACAGGTTCTCTTGGTAGAATGATTTTGCAGAAAGATGCTCAAAATTTTGGGGGGGGGGGGGCGCAAACGTAAAAAAAAAGAAGAAAAAAATTGCAGCCTCACTGTGCCCATCAAATGCAGCCACTGTGCCATCAGTTGTCACCACTGTGCCATGCCATCAAATGCAGCCACTGTGCCATCAATTGTCACCACTGTGCCATGCCATCAAATGCAGTCACTGTGCCATTCCATCAAACGTAGCCACTGTGCCATCAAACGCAGCCGCTGTGCCATGCCATCAAATGCAGTCACTATGCCATCAATTCGCACCGCTGTGCCATGCCATCAAACGCAGCCACTGTGCCATGCCATCAAACGCAGACACTGTGGCATCAATTGTCATCACTGTGCCATGCCATCAAATGCAGTCACTATGCCATCAATTCGCACCACTGTGCCATGCCATCAAACGCAGTCACTGTGCCATGCCATAAAACACAGTCACTGTGCCATTCCATCAAACACAGTCACTGTGCCATGCCATCAAACGCAGCCACTGTGGCATCAATTGTCATCACTGTGCCATGCCATCAAATGCAGTCACTATGCCATCAATTCGCACCACTGTGCCATGCCATCAAACGCAACCGCTGTGCCATGCCATCAAACGCAGCCGCTGTGCCATCCATGCAGTCACTGTGCCATGCCATAAAACACAGTCACTGTGCCATGCCATCAAACGCAGTCACTGTGCCATGCCATCAAACGCAGCCACTGTGCCATCAATTATCACCACTGTGCCATGCCATCAAATGCAGTCACTATGCCATCAATTCGCACCACTGTGCCATGCCATCAAACGCAGTCACTGTGCCATGCCATCAAACGCAGTCACTGTGCCATGCCATCAAACAGTCACTGTGCCATGCCATAAAGCACAGTCACTGTGCCATGCCATCAAACGCAGTCGCTGTGCCATGCCAAACGCAGTCACTGTGCCATGCCATCAAACACAGCCACTGTGCCATCAATTGTCACCACTGTGCCAGGCCATCAAACGCAGCCACTGTGCCCCTCAATTGTCACCACTGTGCCCTTTAATTGCCACCACTGTGCCCTTTAATTGTCGCCTCTGTGCCCATTGATGCCACTGTGCCCATTGATGCTACTGTGCCCTTTGTCACCTCTGTGCCCATTGTCGCCGATGTGCCCTGCAAAATGCACTTACCTTAATCCTTCCACGTCCCTCGATGTCTTCTCCCGCCTTGGTGACGCTTCAGCCAATCAGGTTACCGATAACCAGAATTGGCGAACCTGATTGGCTGAGACGGCCGTCAGTCTTATCCAAGGAACGCACCCCCCCTGTACGTTCCGAGGATAAGACATCCGGGAGGACGAGGGCTGTACTCTGAGCCGCTGGCTCTGATAGGCACTTCCGCACAGCCAACCAGCTGCCATTTTTCAGGTGGTCGGCGCTCAATTTCCGGCCACCTGAATAGACCAGCGGCAGCTGGCAATAATAACATACATTCATGCAATGCAGGAATGTATGATATTTCAGTGGCGGTGCGGAGCCACCAGAGGGGGCGGCGCTCCAGCGCCCTCTATGGATGGACCGCCGCTGGTTCAGAGATAACAGAAATGAATGTCTCTTGTCATGAATGATGTGCTGTCGTACAAATTCTTAGGTGAATGATTTATTATGTAAAATGTTGATGTTTGGGACAGGTCTCCATGACAATTGTCCGGAATTGGAGGGTTAAAGCCTCCCGTTTGATGAAGAGGTCAGATCCTTGGTCCTCCTTCCATGTCTTAGGATCTCCGCACACCTTCATCTCTCTACTTTCTAATCTTTGCTTTTACTTTGTAACTCTTCTCTTCTAAATAAACTTCCAGAACCCTCAGCGTGATCCAAAGGTTGTTGATTTTCTTATCCCCAATCGTCTCTTCCAGGAATCTGCGGCGAAGGAACACGGAATGACACTCTCACTGCATGGACAGGTAAGGAAAACCTGAGAAAAATGTGCACCACGTCACTGACCCCTCCGCTGTTCCAGGTTCGTCCCATTGGGGGTGATATGTAGGCAGCAGCCTAGGGAGCAGAGAAGACGGGGGCACATTAGAACGTGAGAAGAACGGTGAGGCTAAAAACCGAATTTGCCAGAATATCTAAAATGTATTCTGGAAAAATATAGCAGAGCATGGAATTCAGATTTTTTTCATGGTTTTGACGAGATAGAAAGTGGCCTAAAATGTTGTGTTTTATATTTATTATTATTTGTGGGATTTTTACCATTTGGTTACACTGGCATTTTTCTAAACTGGTAAGTTTGTGAGAAAACCTTAAATTCAAAGTGGAACTTTGGTGAATATTGTATTTATTTTTAAAAGCGGAAGAGACATAATATGTACAGTGTATACACTCACCAGCCACTAAGACCCCCTTTATTAGGTCCCCCTTGCTTGTAGCGGGTTGGACCCCCTTTATTAGGTCCCTCTTGCTAGTAGTGGGTTGGATCCCCTTTATTAGGTTTCTCTTGCTAGTGGCGGGTTGGACCCCCTTTATCAGGTCCCCCTTGCTAGTGGCGGGTTGGACCCCCTTTATTAGGCCCCCCTTGCTAGTGGCGGGTTGGACCCCCTTTATTAGGCCCCCCTTGCTAGTAGAGGGTTGGACCCCCTTTATTAGGTCCTCTTTGCTAGTAGCGGGTTGGACCCCCTTTATTAGGTCCCCCTTGCTAGTAGTGGGTTGGACCCCCTTTATTAGGTCCCCCTTGCTAGTAGCAGGTTGGACCCCCTTTATTAGGTCCCCCTTGCTAGTAGTGGGTTGGACTCCCTTTATTAGGTCCCCCTTGCTAGTAGCGGGTTGGACCCCCTTTATTAGGTCCCCCTTGCTAGTGGCGGGTTGGAACCCCTTTATTAGGCCCCCCTTGCTAGTAGTGGGTTGGACCCCTTTATTAGGTCCCCCTTGCTAGTAGCAGGTTGGATCCCCTTTATTAGGTCCCCCTTGCTAGTAGCGGGTTGGACCCCCTTTATTAGGTCCCCCTTGCTAGTAGCGGCTTGGACCCCCTTTATTAGGTCCTCCTTGCTAGTAGTGGGTTGGACCCCCTTTATTAGGTCCCCCTTGCTAGTAGCGGGTTGGACCCCCTTTATTAGGTCCCCCTTGCTAGTAGCGGGTTGGACCCCCTTTATTAGGTCCTCCTTGCTAGTAGCGGGTTGGACCCTCTTTATTAGGTCCCCCTTGCTAGTAGCGGGTTGGACCCCCTTTATTAGGTCCCCCTTGCTAGTAGCGGGTTGGACCCCCTTTATTAGGTCCCCCTTGCTAGTAGCGGCTTGGACCCCCTTTATTAGGTCCCCCTTGCTAGTAGCGGCTTGGACCCCCTTTATTAGGTCCCCCTTGCTAGTAGCGGGTTGGACCCCCTTTATTAGTTCCACATTACTAGTAGCGGGTTGGACCCCCTTTATTAGGCCCCTCTTGCTAGTAGTGGGTTGGACCCCCTTTATTAGGTCCACCTTGCTAGTCGCGGGTTGGATCCCCTTTATTAGGTCCACCTTGCTAGTCGCGGGTTGGATCCCCTTTATTAGGTCCCCCTTGCTAGTAGTGGGTTGGACCCCCTTTATTAGGTCCCCCTTGCTAGTAGCGGGTTGGACCCCATTTATTAGGTCCACCTTACTAGTAGTGGGTTGGACCCCATTTATTAGGTCCCCCTTGCTAGTAGTGGGTTGGACCTCCTTTATTAGGTCCCCCTTGCTAGTAGCGGCTTGGACCCCCTTTATTAGTTCCACATTACTAGTAGCGGGTTGGACCCCCTTTATTAGGCCCCTCTTGCTAGTAGTCGATTGAACCCCCTTTATTAGGTCCCCTTGCTAGTAGAGGGTTGGATCCCCTTTATTAGGTCCCCTTGCTAGTAGCGGGTTGGACCCCCTTTATTAGGTCCCCCTTGCTAGTAGCGGGTTGGACCCCCTTTATTATGTCCCCATTGCTAGTAGCAGGTTGGACTCCCTTTATTAGGTCCCCCTTACTAGTTCAGGGTTGGACCCCCTTTATTAGGTCCCCCTTACTAGTAGCGGGTTGGACCCCCTTTATTAGGTCCCCCTTGCTAGTAGCAGGTTGGACCCCCTTTATTAGGTCCCCCTTGCTAGTAGCGGGTTGGACCCCCTTTATTAGGCCCCCCTTGCTAGTAGCGGGTTGGACCCCCTTTATTAGGTCCCCCTTGCTAGTAGCGGGTTGGACCCCCTTTATTAGGTCCCCCTTGCTAGTAGCGGGTTGGACCCCCTTTATTAGGTTTCTCTTACTAGTAATGGGTTGGACCCCCTTTATTAGGTCCCCCTTGCTAGTAGCGGGTTGGACCCCCTTTATTAGATCCCCCTTGCTAGTAGCGGGTTGGACCCCCTTTATTAGATCCCCCTTGCTAGTAGCGGGTTGGACCCCCTTTATTAGGTCCCCCTTGCTAGTAGCAGGTTGAACACCTTTATTAGGTCCCCCTTGCTAGTAGCGGGTTGGACTCCCTTTATTAGGCCCCCCTTGCTAGTAGCAGGTTGGACTCCCTTTATTAGATCCCCCTTGCTAGTAGCGGGTTGGACCCCCTTTATTAGATCCCCCTTGCTAGTAGCGGGTTGGACCCCCTTTATTAGGCCCCCCTTGCTAGTAGCGGGTTGGACCCCCTTTATTAGGTCCCCCTTGCTAGTAGCGGGTTGGACCCCCTTTATTAGGCCTCCCTTGCTAGTAGCGGGTTGGACCCCCTTTATTAGGTCCCCCTTGCTAGCAGCGGGTTGGACCCCCTTTATTAGGCCCCCCTTGCTAGTAGCGGGTTGGACCCCCTTTATTAGGCCCCCCTTGCTAGTAGCGGGTTGGACCCCCTTTATTAGGCCCCCCTTGCTAGTAGCGGGTTGGACCCCCTTTATTAGGTCCACCTTACTAGTCGCGGGTTGGATCCCCTTTATTGGGTCCCCCTTGCTAGTAGTGGGTTGGACCCCCTTTATTGGGTCCCCCTTGCTAGTAGTGGGTTGGACCCCCTTTATTAGGCCCCCCTTGCTAGTCGCAGGTTGTACCCCCTTTATTAGGTCCCCCTTGCTAGTAGTGGGTTAGACCCCCTTTATTAGGTCCCCCTTGCTAGTAGTGGGTTAGACCCCCTTTATTAGGTCCCCCTTACTAGTAGCGGGTTGGACCCTCTTTATTAGGTCCCCCTTACTAGTAGCGGGTTGGACCCTCTTTATTAGGTCCCTCTTACTAGTAGCGGGTTGGACCCCCTTTATTAGGTCCCCCTTGCTAGTTGTGGGTTGGACCCCCTTTATTAGGTCCCCCTTGCTAGTAGCGGGTTGGACCCCCTTTATTAGGCCCCCCTTGCTAGTAGCGGGTTGGACCCCCTTTATTAGGCCCCCCTTGCTAGTAGCGGGTTGGACCCCCATTATTAGGTCCCCCCTTGCTAGTAGTGGGTTGGACCCCCATTATTAGGTACACCTTGCTAGTAGTGGGTTGGACCCCCTTTATTAGGCCCCCCCTTGCTAGTAGCGGGTTGGACCCCCTTTATTAGGCCCCCCTTGCTAGTAGCGGGTTGGACCCCCCATTATTAGGTCCCCCCTTGCTAGTAGTGGGTTGGACCCCCATTATTAGGTACACCTTGCTAGTAGTGGGTTGGACCCCCTTTATTAGGTCCCCCTTGCTTGTAGTGAGTTGTACCCCCTTTGGGTCCCCCTTGCTAGTAGCAGGTTGGACCCCCTTTATTGGGTCCCCCTTGCTAGTAGTGGGTTGGACCCCCTTTATTAGGTCCACATCAACAAGGCATTTTTACTCCCCACAACCCGCCGCTCACTGGATATTTTCTCTTTTTCTCACCATTCTCTGTAAACCCCCGAGAGATGGTTGTGTGTGAAATACTCAGACCGGCCCGTCCGCCACCAACCACCACCACGCCACGTTCAAAGTCACTTCAATCCCCCTTCCTTCCCCATTCCGATGCTCGCTTTGGACTTCAGCAAGTCGTCTTCACCACATCCAGAACCCCAATTGCATTGAGTTGCTGCCACGTGATTGGCTGATTTAGCAATTTGTGGTACCGAGCAATTGGAGAGGTGTACCCAATAAAGTGTGCGGTGAGTGAATATAGTACTGTATATATATCTACCAAGACGTGTGTCACTGGCAGGATCACCTGATGAACACAAAGGGGGAGAAAAGCCGTGAAAAGACTAATGCAGCCACCACATGTGAGGAGCGGCAATCTGGAGAATACGTCACACATTGGTGTTCTCGGATTTCGAGGCTCTTCCATCCCGCAGCGTTCTCAATGTTGCGTCATTAGAGAATTACTACATCTTGGGAAAATGAGAAGTAACTAAAAGAACATTTCCAAGAATACAACAATGTTGGTGATTCGGGGGCTGAAGATACGTTTCTAGTTCTAACCACTACACCCCCCGGACCATTTGGCTGGCCAATGACCGCGCCACTTTTTGCGATTCGGCACTGCGTCGCTTTAAGGCTGCATTCACACCTGAGCGTAGCGTTTTGCAGCGTTTTTTACAGCGATTTGCTGCGACAAAACGCGATTTGCCGCGACAAAACGCAGCGTTTTTCACCGCAATTTTTTACAGGTCTAGGGTCACCAATGTAAAACGCCCAAACGCCCAAATTCGAGCGACAAAAAAGGGGTCCGGAACTTGTTTGGGCTTCAGGCGTTTTGGAGTGGAGATGTGAAGCATCTCCGTAGGGGATAATGTATTTTTTCCCCCTCTAGCGTTTTGGGGCGTCGCGCTTCAGGCGACAAAACGCTCAGGTGTGAATGCAGCCTAACTGACAATTGCGCGGTCGTGCGACGTGGCTCCCAAACAAAATCTGACGTCCTTTTTCCCCCACAAGTAGAGCTTTCTTTTGGTGGTATTTGATCACCTCTACGGTTTTTATTTTTTGCGCTACAAACAAAAATAGAGCGACAATTAAAAAAAAAAGATGCAATATTTTTTACTTTTTGCTGTAATAAATATCCCCCAAAATATATAAAAAAAAAAAATAGCCAGATTCAGGTAGATGTGCCTAACTTTAGGCGGGCGCGGCACATCTCATATACGCTACGCCGCCGTAAGTTAGGCTGCATTCACACCTAGGCGTAGACGATTTGCGGCGTTTTTTACCGCGATTTGCCGCGACAAAACGTGTCGTTATTACCCGCGTTTTTTTACAGGTCATTGTCGGCTATGGGAAAACGCCCAAGCCGCCCGATACGCGAGACAAAAAAGGGTCCGGGACTTGTTTGAGCTTCCCGAGGGCCCCATGTCCCTAGGGGGCCCCACCAGGGTTGCCAGACTCAGTAAAACCAGGGACAGTATGTAAAAATCTGTGTGTTTTTTTTACATCTGTCCCTGAAATGTCCCTTACCGACATCCTTTTGGTCTAAAAATCCCAAGATTATAGCTGCCCCGCCCCTCCAGTACCATTTCAATGTGTGTATTCTGTGTGTGTATATTGTGTGTCTGTGTGTGAATACTGTCTGTGTGTGTGTGTGTATTCTGTGTGGCCCCATAATCTATTGCCTGGGGGCACCATAATCTCCTTTTTTGCCCGGGGGCCCCATAATCTCCTATTGCCCGGGGGGCCTCATAATCTCCTATTGCCTGGGGGCCCCATAATCTCCTATTGCCCCAGGGCCCCATAATCTCCTATTGTTTGAGGGCACCATAATCTCCTACTGCCCCCGGGGCCCCATAATCTCCTATTGCCTGGGGGGCCCATAAACTTTTATTGCTCGAGGGCCCATAAACTTTTATTGCTCGAGGGCCCCATAATCTCCTTTTGCTCGAGGGCCCCATGATCTCCTATTGCCCGGGGGGCCCATAAACTCCTATTGCTCGAGGGCCCCATAATCTCCTTTTTGCTCGGGGGCCCCATAATCTCCTTTTTGCCCGGGGGGCCCCATAATCTCCTTTTTGCCCGGGGGGCACCATAATCTCCTATTGCCTGGGGGCCCCATAATCTCCTATTGCCCGGGGGCCCCATAATCTCCTATTGCCTGGGGGCCCCATAATCTCCTATTGCCCGGGGGCACCATAATCTCCTATTGCCTGGGGGCACCATAATCTCCTATTGCCCGGGGGCACCATAATCTCCTATTGCCCGGGGGCCCCATAATCTCCTATTGCCCGGGGGCCCCATAATCTCCTATTGCCCGGGGGCCCCATAATCTCCTATTGCCCGGGGGCCCCATAATCTCCTATTGCCCCGGGGCTCCATAATCTCCTATTGCCCGGGGGGCACCATAATCTCCTATTGCCCGGGGGGCACCATAATCTCCTATTGCCCGGGGGGCACCATAATCTCCTATTGCCCGGGGGGCACCATAATCTCCTATTGCCCGGGGGCCCCATAATCTCCTATTGCCCCATGAGTTGTCAGTCCGCCCCTGGTATTAGGACTCTAGTTTGGCGCATTATAAGTATAATATATGTAACATTGTCCTCTTATGAGAATCCTTTTATGTCTTTTTTAGAGTCCAATCTCAGAACCTCCCCGGAGTCTTCTCTGGATATCACTCATGGCCCATATGACCCGCTTGGCACTGCCAATGTGGAAGAGAACGTAGAAGGAGGTGAAAATATAATAGCGAGTAATTACACCCATGACGACACACGCAAACCCCCGAATGACGATCATCACAAAGGAAAACCGTGGTAAGAGCCAAAGATTTCTCCCACGGCGTGGAGGATGTCGTATTTTCTATGGTGAAGTTGGAATGCTTTCCTATTGGTTGCGGGTATCTCCCAACGTTTTATAAAGCGGTAATGGGGCATTACAACTCTCCTACATGCTCATTGCAATGGTCCCTCCCCCCTCCCCCGTATCAGTTATCACAATAGCCACTCAGCTCTACAAATAAACAAAACTTATTTTCAGCAAGTCCACAGTGAAAAAAAAATTAAGTTTGGCCGTCAATAGCAGCTGAACCACCACTGGGCTCTAAGTAGCAGGATTTACGGGCTCCCCCAGGTGTGATCCAAAGAGGGTATCCTCAATTTAAAATAAAAAAGAGGCCAGATTATCATTTAAATATAAAAAATGATTGTAGGTAAACATCAGGGTACTCACACCTTATGGGATCTGATCCCCCTGAGGAAGACACGTGATCGCCCTGTGTCGTTACGCGTAGGGGAGGGGCCAGGACGGTGGAGGAGACAGTCACTTGTGATGGTGATCCAAATAATATTAACCGTGACTTCACACACGTGCCCCCCTCCAATTGTGTGACAATTCAGTTTGGTCCGCAATAGCAGCTGAACCACCTCTGGGCTTCAAGTAGCAGGATTTACAGGTTCCCCCAGGTGTGATCCAAAGAGGATATCCACAATTTAAAATAAAAAAGAGGCCAGATTATCATTTAAATATAAAAAAAAATTGTAGGCAAACATCAGGGTACTCACACTTTATGGGATCTGATCCCCCTGAGGAAGACACGTGTCTGCTCTGTGTCATCACGCGTAGGGGAGGTGCCAGGACGGTGGAGGAGACAGTCACTTGTGATGGTGATCCAAACAATATTAACCGTGACTTCACACACGTGCCCCCCCCCCCCATGTGACTGCGCTCACCTTCAATTGTGTGACAATTCAGTTTGGTCCGCAATAGCAGCTGAACCACCTCTGGGCTTTAAGTAGCAGGATTTACGTGTTCTCCCAGGTGTGATCCAAAGAGGGTATCCTCAATTTAAAATAAAAAAGAGGCCAGATTATCATTTAAATATAAAAAAATGATTGTAGGTAAACATCAGGGTACTCACACTTTATGGGATCTGATCCCCCTGAGGAAGACATGTGATCGCCCTGTGCCGTTACGCGTAGGGGAGGGGCCAGGACAGTGGAGGAGACAGTCACTTGTGATGGTGATCCAAATAATATTAACCGTGACTTCACACACGTGCCCCCCCCCCCCCGTGTGACTGCGCTCACCTCCAATTGTGTGACAATTCAGTTTGGTCCGCAATAGCAGCTGAACCACCTCTGGGCTTCAAGTAGCAGGATTTACGGGTTCCCCCAGGTGTGATCCAAAGAGGGTATCCTCAATTTAAAATACAAGAGGCCAGATTATCGTTAAAATCTAGAAATTTATTGTAGGTAAACAACAGGTTTTATAGGATCTGATCCCCCCTGAGGAAGACACGTGATCGCCCTGTGTCATCACGCGTAGGGGAGGGGCCAGGACGGTGGAGGAGACAGTCACTTGTGATGATGATCCAAATAATATTAACCGTGACTTCACACACATGGGTGGGCCTGCGCTCACCTCCAATTGTGTGACAATTAAGTTTGGTCCGTAATAGCAGCTGAACCACCTCTGGGCTTTAAGTAGCAGGATTTACAGGTTCCTACAGGTGTGATCCAAAGAGGGTATCCTCCTCAATTTAAAATAAAAAAGAGGCCAGATTATCATTTAAATATAAAAAATGATTGTAGGTAAACATCAGGGTACTCACACCTTATTGGATCTGATCCCCCTGAGGAAGACACGTGATCGCTCTGTGTCGTCACGCGTAGGGGAGGGGCCAGGATGGTGGAGGAGACAGTCACTTGTGATGGTGATCCAAATAATATTAACCGTGACTTCACACACGTGCCCCCCTCCAATTGTGTGACAATTCAGTTTGGTCCGCAATAGCAGCTGAACCACCTCTGGGCTTTAAGTAGCAGGATTTACAGGTTTCCCCAGGTGTGATCCAAAGAGGATATCCTCAATTTAAAATAAAAAAGAGGCCAGATTATCATTTAAATATAAAAAATGATTGTAGGTAAACATCAGGGTACTCACACCTTATGGGATCTGATCCCCCTGAGGAAGACACGTGATCGCTCTGTGTCGTCACGCGTAGGGGAGGGGCCAGGATGGTGGAGGAGACAGTCACTTGTGATGGTGATCCAAATAATATTAACCGTGACTTCACACACGTGCCCCCCTCCAATTGTGTGACAATTCAGTTTGGTCCGCAATAGCAGCTGAACCACCTCTGGGCTTTAAGTAGCAGGATTTACAGGTTTCCCCAGGTGTGATCCAAAGAGGATATCCTCAATTTAAAATAAAAAAGAGGCCAGATTATCATTTAAATATAAAAAAAAATTGTAGGCAAACATCAGGGTACTCACACTTTATGGGATCTGATCCCCCTGAGGAAGACACGTGACTGCTCTGTGTCGTCACGCGTAGGGGAGGGGCCAGGACGGTGGAGGAGACAGTCACTTGTGATGATGATCCAAATAATATTAACCACTTCAGCCCCGGACCATTTGGCTGGTCAAAGACCGGGCCACTTTTTGCGTTTCGGCACTGCGTCACTTTAACCGACAATTGCGCGGTCGTGCGACGTGGCTCCCAAACAAAATTGGCGGCCTTTTTTCCCCACAAACAGAGCTTTGGTATTTGATCACCTCTGCGGTGTTTACCGTATTTATCGGCGTATACCGCGCACTTTTTTGCCCTTAAAATCAGGGCAAAATCGTGGGTGCGCGATATACGCCGATACCTGCTTCCCGCGCTGAGTTTGAACTGCGCCGCCGACATATACCGAGCGCAGTACACTCGGCCAGGCTCGGCTTCGCTCGCGGTCACGCTCTGTGACGCCTCCTAGCCTTTATGCGTGAGAAGCCGAGCGTGCCCGAGTGTACTGCGCTCGGTATATGTCGGCGGCGGCGTTCAAACACAGGGGATTCGACTGAGAGACAGCGCGGGAGGACACCACCGAGGCCGCAGACGAACGCCGGACCGGAGAAGACCGCCGATAGACGCCGGGCAAGACACCGACGAGGGGCATTCAAACTGTAAGTATTTTAGTTTTTCTAAAATTTCCCTTCTAGGTTGGGGGTGCGCGCAATACCCCGATAAATACGGTATTTTTTGCGCTATAAACAATAAAAGAGCGACAATTTTGAAAAAAATTGAATATTTTTTACTTTTTGCTATAATAAATATCCCCCAAAAATATATATCATTTTTTTCCTCAGTTTAGGCCGATACGTATTTCTCTACATATTTTTGGTAAAAAAATCGCAATAAGCGATTGATTGGTTTGCGCAAAACAAGTTATAGCGTCTACCAAATAGGGGGTATTTTTATGGCATTTTTATTCGTATTTTTTTTTTTTACTAGTAATGGCGGCGATCATCGATTTATTTTATTTTATCGTGACTGCAACATTATGGCGGACACATCGGACACTTTTGACGCCATTTTGGGACCATCGTCATTTATACAGCGATCAGTGCTATAAAAATCCACTGATTACTGTGTAAATGACACTGGCAGTGAAGGGGTTAACCAGTAGGGGGCGAGGAAGGGGTTAAGTGTGTCCTAGGGAGTGATTCTAACTGTAAGGGGGATGGGCTGTGTGTGACACGACTCTGATCACCGCTCCCGATTACAGGGAACTGTGATCAGTGTCCTGTCACTAGGAAGAACGGGGAAATGCTTGTTTACATCAGCATTTCACCCTTCTTCCTCTCCGTGAAACGATCGCGGGGGCTCCCCGCGGACATCGAGGTTGCGGCGGGCGCGCGGGCCCACAATGCCGCATCTTAAAGGGCAACATATATATACGTTAATCGGCTCTATTCACATCAGTCCATGTTCCTCAGGGGAGCTAACAGTCTAATGTCACCACCGCACTTAGGGGCAGATCCTCAAAGAAATTACGCCGGCGTATCTGTTGATACGCCGCGTAATTTCAAATTTTGCGCGTCGTATCTTTGTTTTGGTATCCACCAAACAAGATACGACGGCATCTGTGTTAGATCCGACAGGCGTACGCCTTAGTACGCCGTCGGATCTAAGATGCAATTTTCCGGCGGCCGCTGGGTGGCGTTCACGTCGTAATTCGCGTTGAGTATGCAAATTAGATTTTTCCGACGATCCACGAACGTACGATCGGCCGTCGCATTCTTTTACGCCGTTTCCGTTTCGGCTTTTTCCGGCGTATAGTTAAAGCTGCTATCTGGTGGCGTACTCAATGTTAAGTATGGCCGTCGTTTCCCCGCGTCTAATTTTGAAAATTTTACGTCGTTTGCGTAAGTCGTCCGTGAATGGGGCTGGACGCCATTTACGTTCATGACGAAAACAATGACGTCCTTGCGACGTCATTTGGAGCAAGGCACCCTGGGAGTTTTGACGGACGGGGCATGCGCAGTTCGTTCGGCGCGGGGACGCGCTTCATTTAAATGAAACACGCCCCCTACTCGCCGCATTTGAATTCCGCGCCCTTACACCACGAGAAATACACTTACGGCGCAAATCCTTTCAGGATTCAAACCAAAGCCAGGTAAGTTACGGTGGCGTAGCGTATCTCAGATACTCTGCGCCGGTGCAGATCTTTGGGCATCTGCCCCTTACTGTATACGCCCACTAGGGGTAACGTTTGGGGAAGCCAAAGGAACACAGTCATGTTAGGGTGACCACATTTCCAAACTGCCATTCTGGGACACCCCCCCTTCCCAAAAATCAGCATGTGCTGTAACGAATCACAGCACAGTGATTGGACACAAGAGGCGGGATTTATGATTTCTCCAATCACAAGCAGGGGGCGGGGACTGTGCTCCTCCAGGCATTCCCGGCCAGGACAAGTACTGTCAGTGAGTAAAGCGGTGATGTGGCGGCCTTTTTTGGGGGCATCAGATTGGCCGGGGGGGGGGGGGGGGGGGGCTGTGTCAGTTTTATTCCGAGACACTGTATTGTCCTGGAATGAAGGTGCCCGGGACAGACCTGCAAAATGCGGGGACTGTCCCGGGCAATCCGGGACAAGTGGTCACCCTAGGTCAGTGATGGTGAACCTCGGCACCCCAGATGTTTTGGAACTACATTTCCCATGATGCTCAACTACACTGCAGAATGCCTGAGCATCATGGGAAATGTAGTTCCAAAACATCTGGGGTGCCGAGGTTCTCCATCACTGCCCTAGGTCATGTGCGCCTGAGGAACATCCGATAACACTGTCCGCATATTCGCCACTGGAGGGCGCTACGATCTTCATGTGATGGATGGTGTGATCTCTCTCTTACTTCCTTTCTCTTACAGGTGGAAGATCTTGGTTCCTTGCCTCATTATGGCCGTCCACATTCTGGCAACTTGTGTTTTCCTTCTGTGGAGAAGAAATCGGAAACTTAAACGTAAGGAAGGAAGTATTGGATGGGTGGATGTTGTTGGAGGGACTTTAACCACTTTAGCCCCGGGCCTGTTTTTCAGAGTCGGTGTTTACGAGACAAAACCATTTTTTTTTGCTAGAAAATTACTTAAAACCCCCAAACATTATATATTTTTTTTTCTAACACCCTAGAGAATAAAATGGAAGTCATTGCAATACTTTTTGTCACACCGTATTTGCGCAGCGGTCTTACAAGCGCACTTTTTTTGGAAAAAATTCACTTTTTTAAATGAAAAAATAAGACAACAATAAATTTGGCCCAATTTTTTTATATATTGTGAAAGATAATGTTACGCCGAGTAAAATGATACCCAACATGTCACGCTTAAAAATTGCGCCCGCTCGTGGCATGGCGTCAAACTTTTACCCTTAAAAATCTTGATAGGCGACGTTTAAAAAATTCTACAGGTTGCATTTTTTGAGTTACAAAGTAGGCCTAAGGCTAAAATTAATGCTCTCGCTCTAACGATCGCGGCGATACCTCACTTGTGTGGTTTGAATACCGTTTTCATATGTCGGCGCTACTCGCTTATACGTTCGCTTCTACGCGCGAGCTCGTCGGGACGGGGCGCTTTAAAAAAATTTTTTTTTGCTTTTCGCATTTATTTTTATTTATTTTAGAATTTTTAACACTGAAAAAAAAAAAAAAATGATCACTTTTATTCCTATTATAAGGAATGTAAACATCCCTTGTAATAGAAAAAAGCATGACAGGTCCTCTTATATATGAGATCTGGGGTCATAAAGACGTCAGATCTCATATTTAGGCTTAAATGCAAAAAAAAAAAAAAAAAAATTTGGAAATGTAATTTTTTCAAATGACAAAAAAAAAAAAATGTTTCTTTAAGACGCTGGGCGGGACTGACGTTTTGACGTCACTTCCGCCCAGCGGAGCTATGGGGACGGGCGAAGGAGATTTTTCCTTCAGTCTCGCCCCCGCTCACCAGCCGGATGGTCGCGATCTCCTCCGCCGCTACCGACGGCTACGGTAAGCGGCGGAGGGCGCAGGAGAGCGGCGGGAGGGGGGGGGGGCCCTCTCCCGCCACCGATAACGGCGATCTCGCGGCGAATCCGCCGCGGAGACCACCATTATCGTTAACACGGCCGCCCACAGAAGAGATGAATATCTCGATTGTGGCAGCAGCTGCTACCGTTACCGAGATATTCATCTCTAAAGTGAGGACGTATAACGGCGGTGGGCGGTCGGCAAGTAGTTAAAGGGACCAACGGATATCCCAAAACACCCCCTCAACATCCAAGTACAACCCCAGGAAAAAATACTTTTCATAGCTTTGCCGATTGGGGCCAGTGCCAGGACAAAGTCATCTAGAACCGGGGGGGGACGTGCCAAATAGCGACCCCCCCCAAGATGTATGAGCATTATATGTCAGCAAAAATGCCCACCCCCGAAAACCCAAGCACTAATCTGCATGCTTACCCCCTAAACATAAATTCCCCCTCCTCCCAATAAAAACCCACCCCTTGTTGAAATCCCCTCTTCAGCACAAATCTTTGCCCCTCCCTCCAGCTCAAATCCTCCCATTTTCCATATGCCTCCAGCTTAACCACTTCGTTACCGGGCCTATTTTGGCACTTTTCTCCTTTATGTAAAAATCACAATTTTTTTGCTAGAAAATGAATCAGAACCCCCAAACATTATATATTTTTTTTAGCAGACACCCTAGGGAATAAAATGGCGGTCATTGCAACTTTTTTTTCTCGCATGGTATTTGCGCAATAATTTTTCAAACGCCTTTTTTTAGGGAAAAAAACAGTTTCATGAATTAAAAAATAACAAAACAGTAAAGTTAGCCCAATTTTTTTGTATAATGTGAAAGACGATGTTACGCCGACTAAATAGATACCTAACATGTCACGCTTTAAAATTGCGCACACTCATGGAATGGCGCCAAACTTCGGTACTTAAAAATCTCCATAGGCAACGCTTAAATTTTTTTTACAGGTTACTATTTTTGAGTTACAGAGGAGGTCTAGTGCTAGAATTGTTGCACACGCTCTAACGCACGCGACGATACCTCACATGTGGGGTTTAAACGGTGTTTACATATGTGGGCGGGACTTGCATGCGCGTTCGCTTCTGCACGCGAGCAACCGGGACAGGGGCGTTTTAAATTTTTTTTTTATTATTTTATTTGATTTTTTTACTTCATTTTTTTATTTTTACACTTTTTTTGACTTTTTTTTTTGATCACTTTTATTCCTATTACAAGGAATGTAAACATCCCTTGTAATAGGAATCAGTGTGACAGGTCCTCTTTATGGAGAGAGGCGGGGTCAATAAGACCTCCCCCTCCCCCCACATCTCTCCTCCAGGCTTACAAGCATGAAATCGGTGAAAAAAATTTCACTGATTACATGCCGACAGCCGCGATAGCGGCTTTGTTT
This sequence comes from Rana temporaria, assembly GCF_905171775.1. NCBI lineage: Eukaryota > Metazoa > Chordata > Amphibia > Anura > Ranidae > Rana > Rana temporaria. The sequence continues at coordinate 684,843,854 of NC_053489.1, read as the reverse complement.
ACTTCCGGGTACCGGGCGTGACGTCATAACGTCGCGCCCGGCCCTCCGATGGTCATAGAGATGACCAGTGGCGTAACCAGAGTTATGGGCGCCCGGGGCGGAATTTTTTTTTCGCCCCCCCCCCCCTATATAAACATCCATGTTTATATGTGCGTAAACGTGGGGGACTTAAACATTTGAGATTTTTTTAAAACTGTTTATATAGTTACACATTTTTGCCCTCTTTTTATGTTTTTTTACACTTGATGTCATTGCTATTACATAGGGGGATACAAATCCCCCTATGTAATAGCACAGGTACACTGACAGGTCCTCTTTATGGAGACATTAGGGGTCTCTAGGACCCCTAATGTCACCTGGGGACCCCAAAAGAAGCTGATGAAGCACAGATCTGCTTCTTCTCTCTGGCTATAGCAGCCAGATGACTGACAGGTGAATGCAGATGTAATACACATCACTTCTGCATTCACAGCCTGGAGGGAGATCAGCAAGGAGGAAGATGCTGGTCTCCCTCCCATCTTACCTCCTGACACCCTCCTGAGCCGGTCCCGGGCCGCAGATGGGGCAGCGGATCCCGGGATTAAAGGTGAGGGGTCAGGAGGGGGGGTGGCGGCAGTACTGGAGGGGGGTAGGGGGGCACGCAGCCAGCACATATACACAATTGGCAGGCTATAGAGCCGCCGATCGTGTATATGTGAAAGTTTAACCGGTAATGGCACTGACCCCCGACACCTACACTGACCCGTACACTAACCTGACACCTACACTGACCCGACACCTACACACTGACCCTACACTGACACCTACCCCCTGACCCTACACTGACACCTACCCCTACACTGACACCTACCCCTACACTGACACCTAACACTGACACCTAACACTGACACCTACACTGACACCTACACTGACCCCTACACCTACACACTGACCCGACACTGACACCAACACTGACCCCTACACTGACCCGACACCTACACACTGACCCCTACACTGACACCTACCCCCTGACCCTACACTGACACCTACCCCTACACTGACACCTACCCCTACACTGACACCTAACACTGACACCTAACACTGACACCTAACACCTAACACTGACACCTAACACTGACACCTACACTGACACCTACACTGACCCCTACACCTACACACTGACCCGACACTGACACCAACACTGACCCCTACACTGACCCGACACCTACACACTGACCCCTACACTGACACCTACACTGACCCGACACCTACACACTGACCCCTACACTGACACCTACACTGACCCGACACCTACACACTGACCCCTACACTGACACCTACACTGACCCCTACACACTGACCCGACACCTACACACTGACCCGACACTGACACCTACCCCTACACTGACACCTACCCCTACACTGACACCTACCCCTACACTGACCCCTAACACTGACCTGACCCCTACACTGACCCCACATCTACACACTGACCCGACACTGACACCTACCCCTACACTGACACCTAACACTGACCTGACCCCTACACTGACCCGACACCTACACACCTACACTGACACCTACACTGACCCCTGCACTGACCTGACACTGACCCCTGCACTGACCTGACACATACACTGACCTGACACTGACCCCTGCACTGACACTGACACGACCTGACACATACACTGACACTGACACCTGCACTGACCTGACCCCTGCACTGACCTGACCTATACACTGACCTGACACATACACCTACACTGACCCCTACACTGACCCGACACCTACACACTGACCCCTACACTGACACCTACACTGACCCGACACCTACACACTGACCCGACACCTACACACTGACACCTACACTGACCCCTACACACTGACCCGACACCTACACACTGACCCGACACTGACACCTAGCCCTACACTGACACCTACACTGACCCCTAACACTGACCTGACCCCTACACTGACCCCACACCTACACACTGACCCGACACTGACACCTACCCCTACACTGACACCTACCCCTACACTGACACCTACACTGACCCCTACACTGACCCCACACCTACACACCTACACTGACACCTACACTGACCCGACACCTACACCGACACCGACACCTGCACTGACCTAACCTATACACTAACACTGACCCCTGCACTGACCTGACCTGACACATACACTGACCTGACACTGACCCCTGCACTGACACTGACACGACCTGACACACACTGACACTGACACCTGCACTGACCTGACCCCTGCACTGACCTGACACATACACTGACCTGACACTGACCCGACACATACACTGACACCTGCACTGACCTGACCCCTGCACTGACCTGACACATACACTGACACGACCTGACACATACACTGACACTGACCCCTGCACTGACCTGACCCCTGCACTGACCTGACCTGACACATACACTGACCTGACACATACACCGACCCCTGCACTGACCTGACCTGACACATACACCGACACTTACACTGACCCCTGCACTGACCTGACCCCTGCACTGACCTGACATACACTGACACTTACACCGACACTGACCCCTGCACCGACACTTACACCGACACTTGCACGGACACCGACACCTACACTGACCTGACACCTACACTGACCTGACACCTACACTGACCTGACACCGACACCTACACTGACACCTACACTGACACCTACACTGACACCTACACTGACACCTACACTGACACCTACACTGACACCTACACTGACACCTACACTGACACCTACACTGACACCTACACTGACACCTACACTGACACCTACACTGACACCTACACTGACACCTACACTGACACCTACACTGACACCTACACTGACCCGACACCTACACACTGACCCGACACCTACACACTGACACCTACACTGACCCCTACACACTGACCCGACACCTACACACTGACCCGACACTGACACCTAGCCCTACACTGACACCTACACTGACCCCTAACACTGACCTGACCCCTACACTGACCCCACACCTACACACTGACCCGACACTGACACCTACCCCTACACTGACACCTACCCCTACACTGACACCTACACTGACCCCTACACTGACCCCACACCTACACACCTACACTGACACCTACACTGACCCGACACCTACACCGACACCGACACCTGCACTGACCTAACCTATACACTAACACTGACCCCTGCACTGACCTGACCTGACACATACACTGACCTGACACTGACCCCTGCACTGACACTGACACGACCTGACACACACTGACACTGACACCTGCACTGACCTGACCCCTGCACTGACCTGACACATACACTGACCTGACACTGACCCGACACATACACTGACACCTGCACTGACCTGACCCCTGCACTGACCTGACACATACACTGACACGACCTGACACATACACTGACACTGACCCCTGCACTGACCTGACCCCTGCACTGACCTGACCTGACACATACACTGACCTGACACATACACCGACCCCTGCACTGACCTGACCTGACACATACACCGACACTTACACTGACCCCTGCACTGACCTGACCCCTGCACTGACCTGACATACACTGACACTTACACCGACACTGACCCCTGCACCGACACTTACACCGACACTTGCACGGACACCGACACCTACACTGACCTGACACCTACACTGACCTGACACCTACACTGACCTGACACCGACACCTACACTGACACCTACACTGACACCTACACTGACACCTACACTGACACCTACACTGACACCTACACTGACACCTACACTGACACCTACACTGACACCTACACTGACACCTACACTGACACCTACACTGACACCTACACTGACACCTACACTGACACCTACACTGACACCTACACTGACACCTACACTGACACCTACACTGACACCTACACTGACACCTACACTGACACCTACACTGACACCTACACTGACACCTACACTGACACCTACACTGACACCTACACTGACACCTACACTGACCTGACACCTACACTGACCTGACACCTACACTGACCTGACACCTACACTGACCTGACACCTACACTGACCTGACACCTACACTGACCTGACACATACACTGACCTGACACATACACTGACCTGACACATACACTGACCTGACACATACACTGACCTGACACATACACCGACACCGACACTGACCCCTGCACCTACACTGACACATACACCGACACCTACACTGACACATACACCGACACCTACACTGACACATACACCGACACCTACACTGACACATACACCGACACCTACACTGACACATACACTTACACTGACACCTACAGTAGAAGTCCTACTTCCTGCAATACTCGCACCCCCCTCCCCCCAGCTTGGTGAAAATCGATCCTCAGAGTCCTCCTTACCTCTGTCTGACTCTGCTGCTCTTCTCCAGAGACTCCTCCAGGACTCTCCTCAGGACGGACAGGACCCCAGAACTGCTTCGGAGTCCCGACTCTCTTCCCCGCCGGCCGCCATCCACACCCAGCATGCCCGCTCCATGCTGAAACTCCTTCCACACAGCGCCGTACCGCAGGGGAAGACGGCGGCTTACACTTGCAGTGCCTGACGTCTCCCCCCGGCCGCCGCCATGTTCAGACTTTCCCGGCGCTCTGTGATTGGGCGTATGGCGGTCATGTGCGGAGGCGGGACTTCCAGCCCCACTCCTCACATGACCCCCATATGCCCAATCACAGGGCGCTGGAGGACATTAAACATGGTGGCCGCTGGCCGGACATCCGTGTCGGTGACACGGGGATTTAAAATTAGGTGGAGGCACGGAAAGTCGCCCCCTAAATTTCGCGCCCGGGGCCCCAGCACCCCCTGCCCCCCCCCCTTGCTACGCCAGTGGAGATGACTGTGACCGTCTGGTCACCAGTCATCTCTATGGTTCAACAACGAGCGCCGGCCGATTCGCTGTCCGGGCCCCCGATGGCACGGGAGCGCCCGGAGAAGCACCGGATGGTGGCGGGAGGGGGGGGGACGCTGCCGCTTTGATCATTCTTCTGGTGCACAGAATCGCCAGCTGAAGACGGCGATATCTGAATGATGCCTGCAGCTGCAGGCATCATTCAGATATCGGCGCTCAAAGTGGAGGACGTCCCAGGACGTCCTACGGATCTGAAGTGGTTAAATCCACCCCTTGTTGAAATCCCTTCTTTAGCACAAATCTTTGCCCCTCCCCCCACCCCCAAGCTCAAGTCATCCCATTTTCCATATGCCTCTAGCTTAAATCCACCTCCCCCCCCCCCCCAAAAAAAAACTAACACAAATCCTCTACTCCTGAAATTTCAGCTCTGAGCACAATTCCACCCTCTCATCACAAATTCTTCCGGACCCCCCCTTCCAACACCCCCCCCCCCAAATTTCCCTTCCTAGAACAAATACCCCAATAATCCCTACTAGACTGGGGCGGACTGACCATTCGAGCACTCGGGCACTGCCAGAGGACCCCATGCCACTAGAGGGGCCCCATCAGGGTTGACAGCCTCAGTAAAACCAGGGACAGTATGTAAAAATCTGTGTTTTTTTTTTTTAAATCCCAAGATTATAGCTGCCCCGCCTCTCCAGTACCCTTTCAGTGTGTGTATGTGTATTCTGTGTGTATGTATACTGTGTGTGTATATTGTGTGTCTGTGTGTGTATACTGTGTGGCCCCATAATCTATTGCCTGGGGGCCTCATAATCGCCTATTGCCCGGGGGCCCAATGAATTGTCAGTCCGCCCCTGGCCATTTTCTACGTGGGCTCCGAACCATCACAGCACGCCTGGTATTGCCCTTTTGCCCAGAAGTATGAGCCAGCAGTGCAATGTGCATGAGGATAAGTCTGTACTGGTTTTCTGCGAGAATCTGCTTTGGTATATTTACAAAAAAAGAAAAAGGTAGATGTGCAAAAACTACATATAATCTGGCCCCTCCATACCTCCTGAGGAAGCGGACTTGTTCTGCGAAACGCGTAGAGTTCATAATATCCCATCATTGAAGCTGTAAATATAATTTTTTATCTCTGTGTTGAATAACATGATGTTGTA
>NC_053489.1:684142538-684143352 GCF_905171775.1 Rana temporaria | reverse complement strand
CCGTAGTGTCCACGCATCCCAGGAGGCGACCGCCCGTTGGGCCCAGCCCCGATTTGGGACAGGTCAGTCGGCTGTTCAGCGGCGTGGCCTGCTCACTAAGGTGTGGGATGATGGTAATAGGTCCCAAAGATCCAAGGCCCTGGTCTGTATGATCCGAAGGACCTCTCTATTCCCAGCTTGGGGGATTTCCCGTGTATGGTGGGATACCCCCAGGGTATGGGGTTCACCTCGGGAGTGTGCACAGCCATAAATGGTAAAGGAAGGTGTGAGTTTTTCGACCGATCTCCGGGTCCATTATGTGATATATTGGATCACCTCGTGCGGAGGTGCCCAGTCATCGGAGTGTGGATGGCATATCGCCCCCGGATCTATAATGGCTCTCTACGAGAATCCATAGAGTGTCACCCTGGTAACAGGGTTGGCGTCGTCATAGAGCGCCATGTGCCCACTGCCCTAACACTCATCATCATTCTCATCATCTACAACCTCAGACTCAAGGTGTTAGCCGCCTCAGACTCCGCGGACAACTCTGGAAGAGTCCGCGAATGGGTCTGAGTTAGTCCGTCTTACGGATCGCTGCCTCTGCATGTGCATCTCCCCGAGGCTCGGGGGTCGGTCGAAGTCTGGGAGGGCAGTGGGTCGGCAGTCTGGGTAGGGTACTGCCTGGGACATATTATTTACTTCCCCTGTCGGAGAGTCAAGGGCCACAGAAACGTGGCAGCGTTTTGGAACGCCCAGCCCTTCAGGGGCGGTAGACCGTTGCCGGATGGTCCGGGCATATGGTGTGCAGGCGGGGTTAACCGACACCATGGTC
>NC_053489.1:684025344-684142438 GCF_905171775.1 Rana temporaria | reverse complement strand
TTTGGTGACAATGTAACAAAGACAATTTCCTGTGGATCATTTTCTCTATCCTGGAGATGTTCTTCTACCAAAAGTCATCCATAATATTCCCCATTGTTCTCCCCGGTGCTTCATATAAGATTATATAGGTGGGGGGACGGGGGGATGACAGGGCCGTCATCAGGAATTATGGGGCCCCTTTACACAGATTCAGGCATCTGCCCCCTGGAGCAAAGAACCTGGGGGGGGGGGGGGGGGTTCTGCAGCCTGAAATTGAGACGCTAATTGAGAAATTTGAGAAGGGGGGGGGGGGCCTTTACAATAAAAAAATAAATAAGGCCCCGGGGACCTCTGGGCCCTTTAATAAAAAAGAATATATATATATATATATATAAATACTTTTTTTTTTTTATATAAAAATAAGTTACAAAAAAAGGGGGGTTGCCCTCCGGGACCCTGGGGACCTCTGGGCCATTTCATAAAAAGAAAAAAGAAACCTCTGGGCCCTTTAATAAAAAATAAAAAAAATATATATAAACTACTACTTTTTCCACAGGCACGGAAGAGGGCACGGGAGAGTATATACCGAACGCGCATGAACATCTTTGCCATGGGGGAATCGGAGGTGTTTCGCATCTTCAGATTCAGCCCTGATGCCATCCTGGAATTAGCCACAGCCCTGCATGATGACATCACCAGCCAGACACACCGCTCACATGCAGTGCAGCCACTGGTCAAGGTCCTGGCAACACTGCATTTCCTCACCAGTGGATCTTTTCAACGTACAAGTGGAGTCGTGACTGGGATGTCACAATCCACCATGAGCAGATGTGTGCACCAGGTTGTCCCCGCAATCCTCAAGTGCATATGCACTTGAGCCCCATCTCCTCACTCCATACCGGAATCCCCAAACCAGAGGCGAGAGAAGATACAATGCTGCACACATACGTACCCGTGCAGTGGTGGAGCGCACATTTGGCATCCTGAAGTCCCGTTTCCGATGCCTGGATAATTCCGGGGGTACCCTGTTGTATTCCCCAAACTTTGTGTTCCAGATCATCGGGGCATGTTGCATGCTGCACAACTACGCCATGAGAAAGGGCCTGGAGATTGACATACGTGATGACCTGACCCCCGAACCAGACAGTCCCCCCCTGTTCGAGGCTACCCCGTCTGCTGAGGGAACAGCAGTCAGGAGATGCCTCGTGGTAGGCATCTTTGCACGTTAAACACACACATTCATCATGGCACGAGGAGAATGCACGCATGCACACCACTGTGGTCCCTAGCTCACACACCCCACATCCACATCACATTGGATTAGCCCAAGTACACCGCACAGGACTTGGGAGCAGCAACGCCACGCTAAGGCCTCAATGGTGTCGCTGTCCATTCATACCACATTCACACGGTCGTGGGGATAACTTCTCCCTGACGACCCAGGGTGACACGCCTTACTAGCAGGTATGTCACCGCCACATTCACACACCAGTCACACTGTAGCCTGCACTCCTCACCGTGTGCAGTAACTACTACCGAAAAACGCTCATCACCTGAGCATAAATTAAAAAAACATTCATCACCTGAGCATAAATAAAAAAAAAACGCTCATCACCTGAGCACACAAAATCCAAAAAAGGCAATCAATTGCCCTGTCGTGGGCTCCGCCTTGTGCCACGGCTCCGACTCCTCAGTTGCCTGGGGGGAGCCTCAGGTGGGGGGGTGGAGCATCAGGAGGAGGCTCATCCTCAGGCTTTCCACTCCTGGCAGGTGCTGGCTGCCTGCCCTCCAACGCCAGGGCAATGCGGGTGAGGACGGCGTTTGTCTCAGCCTGCATCCGCAGCTGGCGGGTGGTATTGTGCTGCTGTTGGCACCTCCTCTGTCTCCCCTCCGCCGTGGTGGCAGCACTATTGGCCTTTACAGCCACTGTCAGGCTCTTGACCTCTGTCACGAGGCGTGATGTCGTGGCCTGCAGCTCACTAACGCAGGTCACCACAGCTGCACAGTTCCCACAAATATCCTGCAGACTGACGGTTATCTGCGCCGAGGATGTCAGGCTGTCTGCGACATGCCACAGGTCCCGGGCAACAGCACCCATATGGCGGGTCTGGCAGGCCTGATCCCTGGCAAGATTTTCCTGGATCGCTTCAGGAACACCCCTGGTCTTGCGGGTAGCCTTCCTGGGGGTAGGAGAGGCTTGGGGCCTTGTATATGGGGAGGCCCTTGAGGAACTTCCCCTGATGGTGGAGGAGGGTGAGGGGGTTCCCCTGATGTGGGAGGAGGGTGAGGGGGCTCCCCTGATGTGGGAGGAGGGTGAGGGGGTTCCCCTGATGGGGGAGGAGGGTTGGGAGGGTCCAGGGATGATGGGATCCTCCTGAACGAGGTACACTACTTCCTCCAGGTCCCCGTGCTCCTCCACTTCCTCAAGAGGTGAGGTGTGGGCACACTCATCCATGGATGGCGTGGGTCGCCCAGCAGCCGACGACGGCCCAGCTCCCTCCAGCACATCTGTGGATGACACAAAGCATTCACATGTTGGTGGACCCACACACTTGTCACATATTCCCTTCCACCCCCTCACATGCTACACACCGTATAGGAGATAAAACACACTTACCTGTCCTCAAGGCCTGGTCACCGGAGTCGAATCCCTCCATGCCCTCCACCTGATCCAGCTGCAGACATTGTGCGATGACCTCCTCCTCATCCGTCAAACGCACAGCACAGGCTGGTCCTCCCCCCGTGCCCCTGGCATGCTTCCTCATAAGGGCCAGCTTCTCACGGACCTGACGTCTCAGGTCATTGATTTTTTTGCTCACATCATCAGGGGTCCTGGTCTTATTCCCTACGGCATTGACCTGTAGGGTGATCTCCTCAAGGATCTCCTTCTTCCGTGCCTTGCTGGTCTGGGAACTGTGGGCACCATGGAGGTTCTTATAATATTTGGCTATTCCAGCAATTATAATAGACTTCTCCTCCTTTGAAAAGTTTTTCTTCCTCCTCTCCTTGCCTCCATTTCCAGCTGACGCCATCGCTCAGCAAAAGTACCTTGCTTCAGGGGGGAAAAAAGCAGGATGTACTTTTGCGCCGGACGGGCACATGTTTGGGCGTATTTATGCGCTTGGCGTAAGCCGGTGGGCCGGCGGATCTCAGGAAGTTGCGCCGGCGTAGTTGTGAGCATGCGCACAGGGGAGTGGTCATACACCGGTGTCACTGCGCATGCTCCGTTCATGATACGCCGGGCGTAAAACACTGCTCCACGCTCGGACCATCATTTGCATAAGGTCACACTCACTTACACTTACGCTGGCTTACGCCTACGAAATTACGTTATGTCGGCACAACATTGGGAGCAAGTGCTTTGTGAATACTGTACTTGCCTCTCTGAGTTACGTCGGCGTAGCGCATATGAGATGCGCTACGCCGGTAGAAAGATGCGCCGATCTACGTGAATCTGGCCCAATGGGTATATACTCTATATGTGTTTTTGGATCTGCATTGGGGTTGATTTACTAAAACTGGAGCACTCAGAATCTGGTGCAGTTGTGCATGGTAGCCAATCAGCTTGTTCAATGAAACTTTGACAATAAAACCTGGAAGTGTATAAATAAATGATTAGCGCTAAAGTTCAAACATACAAGTGCATGGTGCTGGCACCTTGTGCCATGTGATAAATAAATACTAATAAGCAATCTGAAACAGATGTGTAAACTCAAATATAAATAAATAATTATTAATATAAATAAATGTAAATATATAAGTGACATGAAATACAATAATCCTGTTATCCACAGTGATCACAGGCATACATGTGCAATAATGCTGAATACACCACCTCTATATTAAAGTGCAAAAATGTGAACTGTTGCTGAAGGCAACTAGTCTATAGTAAAGTGCTGTCCGTGATGGTTAACTATGAATGTCCATGCTTGTAATGGTTCAATAGTGCAAACAATTAAAATGGATCAGTAATGGAATTATTCCCATAGATGAGAGGTTCTCAGATCTCCTGGTCGTTCAAATTGTGGATCCTTCCCTGGTTAAGTTGTGAGTTGTATTATTGAACCATATGGGACCTCCTCCACCTGTCTCCCAAAACTCTCACCTCCCAGCTCTTTAAGTAAGGCACATAGGGCAAGCGGTAATCTCCTAGTGTCCAGACGACTGGTAGCCTGTATCCCGTGGTCCGGTGTCCTACAAGGTGACTGAAATAGGGGGAGGGGGGCAGCGGGGGATGGATCCAACCCGAGCCCAGTGGGAGGAGAAAAAGCCACTATAGTGTAGTATTTTAGTAAAAAAGTTTTAATGTTGCAGTAAAAATGGACTCTTACATCAAATAAAGAAAAAGTCAGCAGGGTATGTTACTATGAACCTCCACTGCCACTATACTTGATACTTGATTTTAATGTACAACACAAGGAAGTTGCCAAAGTAATACAATGACATTGGCACATACTCAGGAAGGATAAAGATCTGAGTAAAATACTTCAGAGCAAACCTAAAATCATATATCGCAGAGCACATACTCTGAAAGATATGATAGTAAAATCAGTAGTTGTCTCCCCTCCTAAACCAAGTTACACTTTCTTTGATGGCAAGGGGTTCTACCCGTGTAGAAACTGTTATGCATGTAAACATGCACAAAAGTTCCAAACTAAAAGAAAATAATTTATTGGTACTAAGGCCCCTTGCACACTGGGGCGTTTTTCATGTGGTACAGCGCTAAAAATAGCGCTGCTATACCGCATGAAAAATCATGCCCTGCAGTGTTCAATGTGAAAGCCCGAAGGCTTTCACATTGAAGCTGTGCGCTAGCAGGAGCGCACCAAAAGTCCTGCTAGCCGCATCTTTACCGCGGTATAGGAGCGGTGTGTTCACCGCTCCTATACTGCGCCTTCCCATTGAAATCAATGGGAAAGCGCGGTAATTAACCCTTTTTCGGCCGCTAGCGGGGGTTAAAACCTCACCGAAGGTGTAGTGTATTTATTACAATGCAGCTGCAAACTTCAATACATAGGCAGGACAAAAAGAGCCCTAAAAGTAAGAATACAAGAACATATACAAAATATATACAACGGTTTTCCGAAACATAGTGTGTCACGCCATTTTGCATCAAAACATAATCAAGATCCCTCACAACTTCAATTCTGGGGCATAGAGAAGTTTAAAAACTCATGGAGGGGCAGTCATAAAGTCAGAACCATAAGCCAGAAGGAATCCAGATGGATTAATGTTCTGAATACACTCACACCAGGACGGCTGAACGTGGAGTTCGACCTGAACTGTTTGTTATGTATTTTCTAATAACAATACCATCATATGAATTAATGATATTAATACCTAAAGAGACTCCATGAGAAATGAAGAGAGGGGTACTACAATTACCTTCTCATTCTTGTCTCTGTTTGTGTTTCAATTTTTAATTTTAATTGATGTATATAAGATTGAAGTTATACCTAAGTAAGCTGTATCAAGATTATTGTCACATATATCACATATATCGTTGGGATCTACGCTGCTCCTCGGTACACGGTGTCCTATTAAACGGTTAATAGACACACAACACAGTCCAGGACAGATAAAGGTTTTTAATAAATGTATAAGATTGAGGAATAGAATACATAATTTCCCATTTTATACATAAGCCTTTTTTTATATATAATTTTTTTTATATTCATTTTAGTATCTGTCATGATTTTTAACATTTTAAATAGATACATCATATATGGAATTTTCTAGGGAATCCATATAGATATAGAATCCATATAGATTTGATGTTTTTAATTTCTACTTTTGACATCACTCTACATTCACACCCGAAGCACGGTATGCAATACGGGATATTGAGAGTAAGAAACTAAGATGTTTTTCCTCTGTTTTTTTTTGTCCAGTTACAGCCAGTCAGACCACTGTGCAGATAATTGGAACTAATGACATGAGTAACATTTGGGTCTTTCTTCTCTTTTTTGATGTTTGCTAATGATGTTTTAAATGCAGTTTCATTAACCTTCGTTGCATACAATGAAATACGGTTTTTGAACTGACAGAGCTTCAACAAAATGGAGTCGCTACATTAACCATAAGCCTGTGGAAAAAAGGCGACTTCCATAGGTCTTGTTTACAATAGCCAACAAAATGGTGGATCGTAGACTTCCGGTTTAGCGATATAAAGGAATTGCCTCAATAGCCAATCAGGTTCCAGTCACGAGGTTAGTCACGTAACGCCGTAGGGAAATCGAGGCCGACAGCGCGGACCAGGAGCAGCGGAGGTTCATAGTAACATACCCTGCTGACTTTTTCTTTATTTGATGTAAGAGTCCATTTTTACTGCAACATTAAAACTTTTTTACTAAAATACTACACTATAGTGGCTTTTTCTCCTCCCACTGGGCTCGGGTTGGATCCATCCCCCGCTGCCCCCCTCCCCCTATTTCAGTCACCTTGTAGGACACCGGACCACGGGATACAGGCTACCAGTCGTCTGGACACTAGGAGATTACCGCTTGCCCTATGTGCCTTACTTAAAGAGCTGGGAGGTGAGAGTTTTGGGAGACAGGTGGAGGAGGTCCCATATGGTTCAATAATACAACTCACAACTTAACCAGGGAAGGATCCACAATTTGAACGACCAGGAGATCTGAGAACCTCTCATCTATGGGAATAATTCCATTACTGATCCATTTTAATTGTTTGCACTATTGAACCATTACAAGCATGGACATTCATAGTTAACCATCACGGACAGCACTTTACTATAGACTAGTTGCCTTCAGCAACAGTTCACATTTTTGCACTTTAATATAGAGGTGGTGTATTCAGCATTATTGCACATGTATGCCTGTGATCACTGTGGATAACAGGATTATTGTATTTCATGTCACTTATATATTTACATTTATTTATATTAATAATTATTTATTTATATTTGAGTTTACACATCTGTTTCAGATTGCTTATTAGTATTTATTTACCACATGGCACAAGGTGCCAGCACCATGCACTTGTATGTTTGAACTTTACCGCTAATCATTTATTTATACACTTCTATTTTATGTTCGGTGAACGTTTTGAGATTTAGCAGCTTTAGTCGTGTTTGACTATTTCACATTTTATTTCTATATACTCACAGTAGCGCGAGAGATATATTTTTATACAATAAAATCTGGAAGCAGATTGGTTCCTATGCAGAGCTACTCCAGATTTTGTAAATAAATCCCACCGTGTAAATGTCTACATATTACTAAACAATAACTACAAAACATAGAGATGAATCAAACATATCATATTTAATTAATGAGTTCCTAAAAGTGTAATCTTGTACGGACTATACATACTGTAGTTGAGTTCTCATACTGTGTATATGATAGGAGTGTCCTGTGTTGTTGTTCTCACCTGTACAGGTAACAGGGGGAGGAGTCCACTCTGGGGGGTTGCCACATCTCATTGTGTAAGCTGATGGATAATATCCAGTTTGACACCATACTGTCACCGAATCTCCATTATTATAATAATCCTTGTCTATATAGAGACTGTACACATTCTCTATGGTCGGCTTCTTACACTGAGCTGTAGAATAAGAAGATAAAATCAGATGATTATACATTATATACAGTGTGAGGAGTAAAGTGATTGTGGGGGATGGGATGGATCAGTTGATGGGACCTTTCAGTGGTATATGGACCATGGTCTGACCTCCTCATTATGGGATGTTCCTGGGTAATGTTGGGTGAGCGGTTCGGACCGCGCATAAGTTCGGCACGAACATCCCCCATTTGGCGAATACCCAAATTTGCCAGGTGGCTCCACCCCTTAACTATTTAAGAAGCAGGCACAGAGCAGGCATGCAGCGGTTAGCCTTCATTGCGGGCAGAGTGTTTTTTTGCGGGTCCGTCGGTGGCGGCAGCAGTGTGACTGACGATGGATCTACAGTACACTGCTACAGTAAATCAACCTCATTGTTTTTTTATTTTTAATAAAGGAAGTGTCAAAAACTGTCTGTGTGTTTTTTATTTATTTTTGACACTTTTTTGGTGAATGGGTAGGGGTATAATACTCATTCACATAAGGGGGGGGGGCGGGATCTGATGGACCCTTGTTAAAGGGGGCTTCCAGATTCCCATAAGCCCCCTGTCTGCAGACCCGAAAACCACAGCCCAGGGTTGTCAGAAAGAAGCTATTGTCCCCATCAACAGAGCCCCCCTGCCCCAAAGCACCCACCCCACCCATGTTGAGGGCATGTGGTCTGGTATGGTTCAGGGGGGGTGCTCACTCATCCCCTCCTTTTGCCTGACCTGCCAGGCTACATGCTCGGATAAGGGTCTAGTATGTTTTTTTGGGGGGACCTCACTTTGGATTGGGAAGGGGGGGACACCACTCTCTTTTTTTTATTTATTTTTTAAATCTATATTGCCACGAGATGGCAATACATTACATCAGTGAGCAAGTTTATATTAAAACTTTTCTTTAGAAATGTAATTTTGCTGCAGAAGGATCTATACATTGTACAGATGCGCTACTTTACAGGCAGACTAAGGGGACCCCCCAGGCACAATATTTTTCATTTCTTTAATGGAATTTTTCATTTTTATTGTTTCACTTTAAAGGAAACCCTAAAGACAAGATTTTTTTTCTTTAAAAATAACAAACATGTTATACTTACCTCCGCTGTGCAGTTTGTTTTGCACAGAGTGGCCCCGATCCGTGTCTTCTGGGGTCCCTCGGCGGCTGTCTCTGCTCCTCCTCGCAAAAGCTTTCCATCTTCATGCAAGCTCCCTCGCATGGTGGAAAGCTTTTGCGAGCGAGCTCCCATGAAACAGCGGCGGCCATAGCTGCCGACTGTATCAATCGGCCCCTCCCCCCGGCACGCCTCGTCATCCGCTGTGATTGACAGCAGTGCCAGCCAATGGCTGCGCTGCTATCAATCCGCCCAGCCTAGCCAATCAACGGCCAGGCTGGGAACCGAACAGGATAACGAGAACGCGCCCGGGACTTTCGAGGGGTGAGGTAAGTAAAACGGGGGCTCGGGGGGGGCGGTGCTGTCAGATGTTTTTTTACCTTAATACATAGGATGCATTAAGGTAAAAAAACGTTTACCTTTACAACCCCTTTAAGCATTACTAAAATCACTGCTCCCGAAAAAACAATCGTTATAAAAAAAGATTTTTGCATTGATATATGTCCCCTGGGGAAGTACTCGGGTCCCCGAACACTTTTTATGGCAATACCTTGCATACCCGTATAACAAAAATATGAAAAAATTTGAATCCCGCCTATATTAGACAAAAAGTAGCACTCACCGAATATATTCAATAATACTAGGACAAGGTAAAGAAAACAACAAACAAAATGATATTATACACACCCTTAATAGTTAAACTACATAATTTTATTAGCTATAAATTAGAAAAGTACAAAAAGGCAATAACAGTATCCAGGGGCGGACTGACCATTCGGGCTCTCGGGCACTGCCCGAGGGCCCCATGCTACTAGGGAGCCCCATCCGGTTTGCCAGCCTTAGTAAAGCCAGGGACAGTATGTAAAAATCTGTGCTTTTTTTTTTTAAATCCCAAATCTCAAGATTATAGCTGCCGCGCCTCCTAGTACCTTTTCAGTGTGTGTATGTGTATTCTGTGGGCCGGATTCAGATAGATTTCTCTATCTATCTGCTGGCGTAACGTATCTGCGATACGGTACGCCGCCGTAACTTTGGGCGCAAGTTCCGCATGCAGAAAGAACTTGCGCCCTTAGTTACGGCGGCGTAACGTATGTGTGGCGGTGATGACCCCGCGTATTTTACGTTTTTTGTGAACGGTGCAGTGTGCATTGCTTCAAAGTACGCCGCAAGGACGTATTGGATTCGACGTGAACGTAAATGACGTCCAGCCCTATTCGCGAACGACTTACGCAAACGACGTAAAATTTTCAAAACTCGGCACGAGAACGACGTCCATACTTAACATTAGGTACGCCTCATATAGCAGGGGTAACTATACGCCGAAAAAAGCCTTACGTAAACGACGTAAAAAAATGCGCCGGCGGGACGTACGTTACTGAATCGGCGTAAATACCTAATTAGCATATTCCCCGCGTAACTATACGGAAGCGCCACCTAGCGGCCAGTGTAAATATGCAGCCTAAGATCCGATGGTGTAAGACACTTACGCCGGTCGGATCTTAGGGAAATCTATGCGTAACTGATTCTCTGAATCAGGCGCATAGATACGACCACGCACACTCAGAGATACGACGGTGTATCTCGTATCTGAATCCGGCCCCCAGTGTGTATACTGTGTATGTATACTGTATGTGTGTGCGTGTATACTGTGTGGCCCAATTATCTATTGCCCGGGGGCCCCCATGAGTTGTCAGTCCGCCTCTGACAGTATCCTAGGGTTGCCACCTTTTCTTCAAGTCAAACCCGAACACATTAGCGGCGCACAGCAATTTTTATAGTATAAACTATACATATATTTTGCTAATAAATAACATTTCTAATCATATGAAATTAATAACCAGAGTCCCCCTTTTTACATCAGAGTCCACAGAGTTCCCCTTTTACATCTGAACTCACAGAGTTCCCTTTCACTGTAAGCAGACTCTGATGTAAGGGATACCTCTGGGGACTCTAACATAAGGGATGCTCTGGGAACCCTGATCTAAGGGGGGACACTGAGAACTCTGATGTATGGAGAGGACTCTGATTGAAAGGGGAACACTGTGTCTTTTGGTGTAAAGGGGAACTCTGATGTAAGGAGTGCTCTGAGAACCCTGATTTGCCTTACTGTACTTACTTAAAGGAGAGAGAAGAGGGGAGACTTCAGTCACAGAAAGGGATGGATGGTGAGCTCACTCACTCCTTGGCAGTAAGCACCTCTAATCCAGATGTATCTGAGGCTGCTGGACTTCAAATTTCCGGCCCCTACTTTCCTTTTCTGAGGCACAGCGCCGGGGATTGGCATGTGGGCAGACACTCTCAGCTTAGACAACTGCAGCCAGCAACCCTGCTGGGAAGCCAAGTCCAGTCTAAATAATGTGTCCGGGTTTCAGGCAGTCTGAAACCCGGACGCTTGATTCCAAATCCGAACTGTCCGGGTGAATCCTGGACAGGTGGCAACCCTACAGTATCCCCTAATCTCCTATAAAAAGACCAAACGGGAAGTCCCAGATAACGGGAATAATTCCCAAGTGGTCTCTAACCTCCCCAAAGAAACCTATTAAAACAGATGATCCATATAATTAGTCTCCTCTCACAATAAGAATAAAGACATGCAGTCTGTGGATCCCTCCCTCCCCTGATATAGAGCACTCCCTGTAAGCACCTGTTAGTAACCCCAGCCACCTAAGTGCGAGAACTGAACTGAAAAATTCCTGAAAAGCACAGTGTGATTCTGTAATCACAGAAATGTTCACACTGTTCCGTTTGTAGAATGATACAGTTACTAGAACCAAAGAAATGCAATATGCACATGTCATTACCCACTAGGGTTGCCACCTGTACGGGATTCACCCGGACAGTTCGGGTTTGGAGTCATGTGTCCGGGTTTCAGACTGCCTGAAACCCGGACACATTTTTCAGACCAGACTAAGTCTTTCCAGCAGGGTTACTGGCTGCAGGGGCCGTAAATTTAAAACCCAGCAGCCTCAGATACACCTGGATGAGAGGTGCTAACTGCCAAGGGGTGAGTGAGCTCACCATCCATCCCTGTCTGTGACTGAAGCCCCCCCCCCCCTTCTCTCTCCTGCCTCTGAGTGAGTACACTAAGGTAAATCAGGGTTCTCAGAGCACCCCTTACATCAGAGTTCCCCTTTACACCAGAGGCCACAGTGTTCTCCCGTACATCAGAGTTCTCAGTGTCCCCCTTAAAGTGGAGTTCCACCCATAAATATAACATTACATCAGTAGTTTTAAAAAAAATGTCATTAGTCCTTTAAGAATTTTTTTTTTTTTTAGATGCCTTCAAAGTGTTGTTGCTAGGCAGAATAGTTAATCTTCCCTCTTCCTGCACCTAGGTGCTTAATGCTTCCTAACCTACACCGCACAGACTCCTGGGAATGTAGTGGGTGTAACTTTCCAGGAGTCTGTGCACTCCCCAGTCTCAAAGAATCATGTGACTTGGACAGTACAGGTGCTGAAACCTGATCTGAAACCTATTACACTGCTTGTGCAGCACTGAGCATGTGCAAGATCTGCAAGGCTGAAATCCAGGAAGTCATACAGTCTGGCTTCATGATGCCCACACTTAAGATGGCCCCAGTCAATTTCTATTTTATAAAATGTCTAAATGCTGTAACAACCTAACAAAACGGACCTTAGTTTACAGACTAACTTTACTAGAATACATTAAGTTTGTGTATTACAGGGGTATTTATATTTAAAAAGTGAAATTGTGGCCGGAACTCCGCTTTAAATCAGGGTTCCCAGAGCATCCCTTATGTCAGAGTTCCCAGAGTTTTCGCTTACATCAGAGCCTGCAGAGTCCCCCCTTACAGTGAAAGGGAACTCTGTGAGTTCAGATGTCAAAGGGGGACTCTGATGTAAAGGGGGACTCTGTGGACTCTGATGTAAGCGAGAACTCTGGGAACTCTGTCATCGACAGCCTATCCAACCCTGCTCCTGGTCTGCAGCTTGCTTCCTGTCTATTAGACATCAAACAGTGGATGGATCACAATTCCCTTAGTCTAAATGCTAAAAAGACAGAAATTCTCATCTCTGGACGTATTGATCCAGCTGTCTTTCTGGGAAAATGGCCCACCAGCCTTGGGCCGTGTCCTGTTCCAGTGAATCAAGTCCGCGTCCTGGGGACAATCTTTGACTGTAATCTGAATTGGATACCCCAAGTCAATCAATGTATCCGCAACGCACTGTATTACATCAGGTGTCTGAGAAAGGTCAATAATCTGTTTTCTCAGTACCACCGGAAAGTCTTGGTTCAATCTCTCGTCAACTCCCGGATTGACTTTAACAACATTGTGTATTTGGGTATGCCTCTAAAGTGGCTGAGGAAAATCCAGCTCG
The DNA here is from genome assembly GCF_905171775.1 of Rana temporaria. NCBI lineage: Eukaryota > Metazoa > Chordata > Amphibia > Anura > Ranidae > Rana > Rana temporaria. The sequence goes on along the minus strand of NC_053489.1, from coordinate 684,129,444 downwards.
TCCAGAACCAGGCCGCTAGACTAATCTCCGGCCTAAATAGGCGGGAGCATATTACCCCTACCCTGCGATCACTGCACTGGCTCACTGTGGTAGATCGTGTTGAGTTTAAGGCTCTTTGTCTCGCCTATCGCGCTTATCATGGGACGGGCCCACAATACCTGAATTCCTTGATAACGCGATATGCTCCTGCACGAGGACTTAGATCACTAACAGCTGGTCTTGTCACTTGCCCATCTGCCCGTTTGCTTACCTTTGGGGGCAGACGCTTTTCTGTGAGGGCAGCGGCTCTATGGAATAGTCTCCCTGTTTCCATTCGGTCTCTCCCCTCTATTATGGCCTTTCGTAAAAGGCTAAAAACTTGTTTTTTTCAGGAAAAGCAGGCTGAGTCATGTTAGTTCTCCCTTTTGTTCCCTGGTGATCTGTTTTTTATTTTTTTGCTCTCCTTTTTTCTTTTCCTTCTATTCCTTTCCCTCCCTGACTTGATTTATTAATTTACAGTTATGTCTACTGCGCTTAGACACTGCCCTGACGAGTCTGTATTTGGCGCATTATAAATCTATTAAATCAATCAATCAATCAATCAATCAATCAATCAAATCAAAGGGGGACTCTTGTTATTATCTTCATATGATTAGAAATGTTATATAATAGGAAAATATATGTATAGTTTATATTATTAAAAAAAATAGCTGTGTGCCGCTAAAGTGTTCGGGTTTGACTTGAAGATAAGGTGGCAACCCTATTACCCACTAGTGAGTAAAGCCCTGTACACACGATCAATCCATCCGATGAGAACGGACTGAAGGACCGTTTCATCAGTTCACCGATGAAGCTGACTGATGGTCTGATGTGCCTACACACCATCGGTTAAAGAAGCGTTCGGTTCAGAACGCGGACACGTAAACCACATACGACGTCACTATAAAGGGGAAGGCCAAAGCCTTTGGCGCCACCCTTCCCTCTGCTTTTTCTGATTCCGTGTTAGCAAAAAAATAAAATAAAGGCATACTGTAGGTCGCGCTAGTATGCGGAATGGCATGGTAGAAAGTTGTTATTTAGGGTGAACCACCGCTTTAAGCTGGACTGAGTTACCAGTAGGCCTAATTTCCACGCTCGTCTGGGAACTGACATTGTGAGATTAAGCGGTAAAGCGGTAACCCCGAGTCAGACTCGGGCTCGCCTCGCTGCAGCCAGAGACAAAGTTACTTACCTTGTCCCTGGATCCAGTGATGTCAACGCGCTGTGTGAGCGAGCGGGACCTCGCTCGAATCACACAGCGTCCTCCTGTGCCGCCGATCTCCGTTCCCTGCGACGTTACGACGCACGGGAGCGGAGAACGGCGCCAAATTAAAAAACGTAAACAAACACTATACATACAGTATACTGTAATCTTATAGATTACAGTACTGTATGTAAAAAATACACACCCCCCTTGTCCCTAGTGGTCTGCCCAGTGCCCTACATGTACTTTTATATAATAAAAACTGTTCTTTCTGTCTGCAAACTGTAGATTGTCCAAAAGTGTCCCTTTATGTCAAAAATGGTTTTAGAGCAGCTAGAAAACAGCGATAATAAATTATAATCACTTGCAGAATTGTGCGATAGCGATTTGTGGGGAAATTCGTCATAAAAAAAATAAAAATAATGACAGCGACAATTCTGCAACTGAGCAAATTTCAGTGATTTTGAGTTGATTACATTATTGAATAATTTTTATTATAATTATATTATTATTTGTTATAATTATTTCTAATTATTTATTATATTATAATTTATCATTTTGTTTTTAAAATAATGTCATACCCGGGATGCCTACTAGACTCTTGTTTGGTCAGATTTAAGTTATTCCTAAGGATTACAGGCCTACAATATAAAACGCCAAATTTCCTTGCAAATAATTGTACCGTTTTCAGCACCTTTTTTCTGAAAGAATCATACCGCCAGGGAGGTTAAACAAACTTCAGGTAGAAGTAGGATAGAGGGTTTAGGGGAAGTTCAGATACCTTATTTGCGGATTGCTTACTTGGATCCAAAGAACAAACAGCGGACAAAGTCTCTGCCACAGACTTAGCGGTTAGTGGGAACTCCTGGATAATCCTCTGCCACAGGATTTTGTAGTCAGTTAGTTGTAGGTCAGCTGCACAGTACCAGAACCTTTAAGCCATCCGGGAGTACTGTGAGGTAGGTTAACTTGGGTGCATCCTCCAAACGAGTCACTAGACCCTTCCTGAGAAACCAGACTTCTGCTCGGTTCTCTCCAGCAAGGTCCTCCCCTGGAATCTTCTCCGTTTGAGTGGCTTCTTCCCACAGGCAAGACAGCACAGGACCACCTCCAGTTAAAGCGGGAGTTCACCCGAAAAACAATTTTTAACATTAGATTGAGGCTCATTTTGTGAAGGGGAATCGGGTGTTTTTTTTTAAATCGAAGCAGTACTTACCGTTTTAGAGAGAGATCTTCTCCGCCGCTTCCGGGTATGGTCTTCGGGACTGGGTGTTCCTATTTGATTGACAGGCTTCCGACAGGCTTCCGACGGTCGCATACATCGCGTCACGAGTAGCCAAAAGAAGCCTCTATACTGCGCCCCGACGTTCGGCTACTTTCAGAAAATCGTGACGCGATGTATGCGACCGTCGGAAGCTTGTCGGAAGCCTGTGAATCAAATGGGAACGCCCAGTCACGAAGACCCATACCCGGAAGCGGCGGAGAAGATCTCTCTCTAAAACGGTAAGTACTGCTTCGATTGTAAAAAAACCACCTGATTCCCCTAGACAAAACAAGCCTCAATCTAATGTTAAAGAAAGGTTTTTGGGTGAACCTCCACTTTAAGTAGGCCCCAGACAATTTCTGGGCCTAATTGTAGCAACACAGCCTCGAGCCAGCAGGGCCCGAGGTAAAGAGAGCAGCTGTCACATACTTTAGGCCAGGAGGGCCATGAGGTCAGAGAGAGAATAATCATGGCGTCTGTCCCTTAAATATCCTCTCCCAGAATGCCCAGCTACAATGAAGCTCCTGATTGGGCTGTTTCTGGGGAAAAAATAGCCAATACACTTAGCTTGCTGTATTTCTCACACTGGCCTGTGGTGACAGCGACACCTACTGGCAACAGTGAGAAATGCACACAACACAGCTAAACTGGAACGGAAGCTAATTTAGCTTTGAGAAATCAATTCTGAACTATTTACAATCCAGACAAACACTAAATTTACCACATAGCCCCAGTTCTTTAGGAACAGGGCGCTACACTAATGTATGAGATAAACTCACTACATGCAAAGCAAGATAGTTCAAGCCGTGATTTGTCATCATTGTGATGATTATGGCCTTGTACACACGACCAAACATGTCTGATGAAAACGGTCCGCGGACCGTTTTCATCGGACATGTCTGCTGGGAGCTTTTGGTCTGATGTGTGTACACACCATCAGACCAAAATCCCCGCGGACAGAGAACACGGTGACGTAGAAGACACCAACGTTCTCTAACACGGAAGTTCAATGCTTCCACGCATGCGTCGAATCAATTTGACGCATGCGCGGGATTTCGGGCCTCTGGTTTTACGTCATAACCAGCGGACATGTCCGATGAGTCGTACTAACCATCGGACATGTCCGACGGACAGCTTTCCAGCGGATAAGTTTCTTAGCATGCTAAGAAACTTTTGTCCGCTGGAAACCTCTCCATACTCCGGCTCCTTGGTTTCCTCCATTCTTCCTCCATACTCCGGCTCCTTGGTTTCCTCCATTCTTCCTCCATACTCCGGCTCCTTGGTTTCCTCCATTCTTCTTCCATACTCCTGCTCCTTGTTTTCCTCCATTCTTCTTCCATACTCCGGCTCCTTGTTTTCCTCCATTCTTCTTCCATACTCCGGCTCCTTGTTTTCCTCCATTCTTCTTCCATACTCCGGCTCCTTGTTTTCCTCCATTCTTCTTCCATACTCCGACTCCTTGGTTTTCTCCATTCTTCCTCCATACTCCGGCTCCTTGGTTTCCTCCATTCTTCTTCCATACTCCTGCTCCTTGTTTTCCTCCATTCTTCTTCCATACTCCGGCTCCTTGTTTTCCTCCATTCTTCTTCCATACTCCGGCTCCTTGTTTTCCTCCATTCTTCTTCCATACTCCGGCTCCTTGTTTTCCTCCATTCTTCTTCCATACTCCGGCTCCTTGTTTTCCTCCATTCTTCTTCCATACTCCGGCTCCTTGGTTTCCTCCATTCTTCCTCCATACTCCGGCTCCTTGGTTTCCTCCATTCTTCCTCCATACTCCGGCTCCTTGGTTTCCTCCATTCTTCTTCCATACTCCTGCTCCTTGTTTTCCTCCATTCTTCCTCCAGACTCTGGCTCCTTGGTTTCCTCCATTTTTCTTCCATACTCCGGCTCTTTGGTTTCCAAATGAGATGCAAAATTTGCTCTCATCAGAAAAGAGGACTTTGGACCCCTGAGCACCAGACCAGGTGTGTTTTTCTTTAGCCCAGGTAAGATGCTTCTGACGTTGTTTGTTGGTCAGGAGTGGGGTGACAAGAGGAATACGACATTTGAAGCCCATATCCAGGATCCGTCTGTGTGTGGGGCTCTTGATGCTCAGACTCCAGCCTCAGTCCACTCCTTGTGAAAGTCCCCAACACTTCTGAATGGCATTTTCCTGACAATCCTCTCCAGGCTGCGCTCATCCCTGCTGCTTGTGCACCTTTTTCTTCCACACTTTTCCCTTCCACAGAACTTTCTATTAATGTGCTTTCATACGGCACTTTGCAAACATCCAACATCCAACTTATTTTGCAATTACCTTTTGAGGCTTTCCCTCCTTATGGAGGGTGTCGATAATGGTTTTCTTCACAACTGTCAGGTCAGCAGTCTTTCTCATGATTGTGATTCCTACTGAACCAGACTGAGAGACCATTTAAAGGCTCAGGAACCCTTTGCAGGTGTTATGGCTTAATTATCTGATTGGAGGGGGACACTGAGCTGAGAATATTCCACCTTTTCACAATATTCTAATTTTCTGAGATTGGGGATTTGGGGTTTTCATGAGCTGGAAGCCACAATCATCACAAATCAAATCACGGCTTGAAGTATCTTACTTTGCATGTAATGAGTCTCTCTCATATATTACTTTCACCTTTTAAGTTGCATTAGTGAAATAAATGAACTTTTGCACAATATTCAAATTTTTCGAGTTTCACCTGTACTTATAGCTGGTAGTTCAGAAATCTCTCCAATGTGTGGTGAGATTCAATCTGTTGGTTTGTGTGCGTAACCACAGATCTCCAGCTGATTATCTGTGATATTTGTAGTCGTTCCAATTCAAAGCAGTATGTCAGTGTATCTCATATAGATAAATAGTGATCCAAAGGATGGTTTAGTTCATATCCATAGTGTCTGTTGATAGTCGATCAGGGGCGGACTGACCATTGAGGCTCTCGGGCACTGCCCGAGGGCCCCATGCCACTAGGGGGCCCCATCAGGGTTGCCAGGTTCAATAAAACCAGGGACTTCTGTCCCTGATATGTCCGAAACCGACATGCTTTTGAGATTTTAGCTGCTCCGCCTCTGCACTGCCTCCTGGCGTGGTGGCCAGTATAGAAAGCTTACATGTTTCGCTCCTCAAATGGCGAAACTTCGTCAGAGCTTGGGGATTGGTCAGTCGTCACCTGTTTAAGTAAGGGGCCACAACCCACCCTTAATTGTATAGAATTGGAAGCAGGTGCTACCCACACATCAAACAAAATAAATAATGTGATAATATAAGTGCTCAAACTTTTTTTTTTTAAATTCCCAGCAATAGTGTTCCGCCCTGCATGTCTTTATTCTTATTGTGAGAGGAGACAAATTATATGGATCATCTGTTTAATAGGTTTCTTTGGGGAGGTTAGAGACCACTTGGGAATTATTCCCGTTATCTGGGACTTCCCTTCTGGTCTTTTTATAGGAGATTAGGGGATACTGTTATTGCCTTTTTGTACTTTGCTCATTTATAGCTAATAAAAGTATAATATAATTTTGTTTGTTGTTTTCTTTAGCTTGTCCTAGTATGCCCGTATAAGCCTTTAACCGGTTAAGACCCGGACCATTATGCAGGTAAAGGACCTGGCCCCTTTTTGCGATTCTGCACTGCATCGCTTTAACTACCAATTGCACGGTCGTGCGACGTGGCTTCCAAACAAAACTGGCGTCCTTTTTTTCCCCACAAATAGAGCTTTCTTTTGGTGGTATTTGATCACCTCTGCCGTTTTTATTTTTTGCGCTATGAACAAAAATAGAGCTTTTTGCTATAATAAATATCCCCAAAAAATATATAAAAAAAACTTTTTTTTCCTCAGTTTAGGCCGATATGTATTCTTCTACATACTTTTGGTAAAAAAAAAAAAAATCGCAATAAGCATTTATTGATTGGTTTTCGCAAAAGTTATAGCATTTACAAAATAGGGGACAGTTTTATGGCATTTTTATTAATATTTTTTTTTTTTACTAGTAATGGCGGCGATCAGCGATTTTTTTCGTGATTGCGACATTAATGGTGGAAACATCGGACACTTTTGACACATTTTTGGGACCATTGTCATTTTTACAGCGAAAAGTGCTATAAAAATGCACTTACTGTGAAAATGACAATGGCAGTGAAGGGGTTAACCACTAGGGAGCGCTGTAGGGGTTAAGTGTGACCTCATGTGTGTTTCTTACTGCAGGGGGGCGTGGCTGTCACTGATCATCGTTCCCTATATCAGGGAACAGACGATCACTGACACTGCCAAAGAGAAGAACGGGGAAGGTCTGTGTACACTCACCTCTCCCCGTTCTTCAGCTCCTGTGACCTGATTGCGGGACACCGGCGGCGATCAGGTCCGCGGGTCCCGCGGGCGCGGTCACGGAGCCTCAGACCCGGTCGGAGAGCGCGCTCGCGACCCACGTGCCATTCTGTCGATGTATATCATCGTGCGGCGGTCCTTAAGTGGTTAGAATTAACACTTTTTATTTTTTATTTTCGTGTCCCATAGACTTTAATTGGGTTTGCATGTTCTCTAGATCATTTTACCTGTTCTAGGTGTTCTGGTGCGAACCGAACCCGGGGGGTGTTTGGCCCATCACTAGTACTAATGATCCTGTCTCTTCAGTAGATCTGGTCCATACATAATCTCAGTACTCAATACTAGAATAATTATACTATGTAGAAACAGTAGAGATGTCTTCAACACATTTCATGTTTTTTTTTGGATCTGCATTGGGGTTGATTTACTAAAACTGGAGCTCTCAGAATCTGGTGCAGTTGCTGATTGGTTCCTATGCAGAGCTGCTCCAGATTTTGTACTCTCCAATTTTAGTAAATAAACCCCACCGTGTAAAATGTCTACATATTACTAAACAATAAGTACAAAACATAGAGATGAATTAATTAATGAGCTCCTAAAAGTGTAATCTTGTACGGACTATACATACTGTAGTTCAGTTCTCATACTGTATATATGATGGGAGTGTCCTGTGTTGTTGTTCTCACCTGTACAGGTAACAGGGGGAGGAGTCCACTCTGGGGGGTTGTCACATCTCATTGTGTAAGCTGATGGATAATATCCAGATTTACACTGTACTGTCACCGAATCTCCATTATTATAATACTCATTGTCTATAGAGAGACTCTTCACATTGTCTATGGTCGGCTTCTTACACTGAGCTGTGGAATAAGAAGATAAAATCAGATGATTATACATTATATACAGTGTGAGGAGTAAAGTGATTGTGGGGGATGGGAGGATCAGTTGATGGGACCTTTCAGTGTATATGGATCATGGTCTGACCTCCTCATTATGGGATGTTCCTGGGTAGTGTTGGGTGAGCGGTTCGGACCGAGCATAAGTTTGCCCCGAACATCGCCTATTCGGCGGATACCCAAATTCAGCACTGCCCCATGTGACGTCACTGACCCAGCATGCACCGATCGGTGAGGTCACGTAAGGGCGGTGCCACCGGGTGGCTTCGCCAGGTAGCTCCACACCTTACCTATTTAAGAAGCAGGCATGCAGCGGTTAGCCTATATTGCGGGCAGAGTTGTTTTTTTTGCGGGTCCGGCGGTGGCAGAAGCAGTGTGACTGACGATGGATCTACATCAGGGATATTGGGGTTTATTTACTAAAAGTAAATATACTCTGCACTAGAAGTGCACTGCAAGTGCAGTTGCTCTAGATATGGGGGGAACAGGCAAGGAAAATAAAAAACTGCATATTTTCTTGCACGTGATTGGATGATAGAAATCAGCAGAGCTTCCCCTCAGATCTAAAGCACAGTATATTTGCCTTTAGTAAATCAACATCATTGTTTTTTTTATTTTTAATAAAGGAATTGTCAAAAACTGTGTGCGTTTTTTATTTATTTTTGACACTTTTTTGGTGAATGGGTAGGGGTATAATACTCATTCACATAAGGGGGGCGGGATCTGGGGGGCCCTTGTTAAAGGGAGCTTCTGTGGTGACCGGGGAGGGTGAGCCCCACGGCCACTCACATGCGCTTGATGGTTAGCTACTTGATTCTTGGGGCTAGGAGCCCAGGGTCAGGTGGTATTAACCCTTAGTGAGGGCCAGATGGTATTAACCCTCTCTGTCACGTGACGCCACTGTAGTCTTGGAATACCCCGGGAAACTACAGCTCCGGGGGCCTCCGTATCCCCGCTAGTTAGGATGGTAATAACACAGTCCACAACAGGGGTTAAAACAACGAAGGCTTTACTGGCATGAAGGCAGGTGTCAAAATCTTCACAGCGTTTAAACAGAGTGTCAAAATGTTCTGCAGGCAGTCTCTGGATCACACAGCTGATAATGCTTGAGCTTAGCTGATCATATATATATATATACTCGGCTGCAAAAGCCGGATTAGTAATTCAGGGCCTATGCTTAACTAGGCTGAAAAATAGATACACTTACTGAAGTGTCTGTAGACTTGAGGCTTTTCGCCGGAATAACGGATTGATCCGATAAATTAGCTGAAGTACTGGTTCTGTAATGTTTAGGGATACTCCACTCTTTGCTGTATTTTCTCCTGGAGGCTTCTGGCCTGCACTGCCTCTCCTCTGACTGTGTTGGCTCTGTTCTGCCAGGAACTGTGTATAGTCTAGACTGGCTTAAACAGGAAGTACAGTCCCTTATAAGGGCCTGATCAGACTGAAGCCCATTGGTTGAGAGCTGTGGATCATAGAGACTGACCTGTAGTATAACACAACACAATAAGGTCGTGTCTAGCATTTAGTCCTCCCGACTCTAATACACTCTGACTGAACATGAGATGGTAATACACTCTGACTGAACATGAGATGGCTGACTAAAACCTCTTAAAGCTATACACACCTAATAAACGTATTATCAACCATAACAGTATAAATCACATCATAACTAGCTGAGTCCCTGCAGGGGAGACCCCACAAGCCGAGGGCCTCAATCTGACAGGGCCTACAGCAAATACCTGTACTGGGACACCACACTTCCAGATTCCGAAGATGCCTGCAGACCCCGACAGCCACAGCCCAGGGTTGTCGGAAAGAAGCTATTGCCCCCATCAACAGAGCCCCACCTGCCCCAAAGCACCAACCCCGCCCATGTTGAGGGCATGTGGCCTGGTATGGTTCGGGGGGGTGCTCACTCATCCCCTCCTTTTCCTGACCTGCCAGGCTGCATGCTCGGATAATGGTCTGGTATGGATTTTGGGGGACCCTACGCTGTTTTTTTATTTTGACGTTGGGTTGCCCTTAAAATCCATACCAGTCATGAAGGACCTGATATGGACTGGAAAAGGGAGGGGGGACTCCACTCCCTTTTTTCATTTTAACGAAACATTGACCAGGCGCTATGTTAAATTTAGTGGGTGTCTGAGCTGGTATCTCAGACTCTGATGATTAAGGCTAAATCAGCCTCTGTGCCAGCTATGGCTGTGCTTGGAGGATTTTTCCCATTGTTTGCCTGTAGGTGGCGTTACCACTACAGGCCAAGGTTGGAACACAGGCAAGCCAGAGTGCATTTGGTAACTGTAACGGAATGACCCGTGACACCCAAAGACTTTGTGAGGATGGAGGATACTCCTGTGTCAGCGTCACTGATAACTCTTGGGTCTGAGTCCACTCTGTGCCCTTTAAGCATGGAGTGGCAAGTAAATCGTAATTCATGGATTACATGAGATTTGACATCACGGACAGTTCATATTGCAGGATCTTGAGAGACTACAAGATGTTGGTTAATTGTGACCCCAACCAGTCAATATTCTATGACTCATTTCTATGATTAGTCTAGTGACATGCTAATTGCATCAGGGCTTGGAGGACAGTCCATTGTCCTTGTGTAAAGGTGTTGTAACGGACAGGTGTTAATCCCAGGTCTGCTCCCAGAACTCTAATTATGCATACTAGAGACTGCTTATGTGTGATAACCCTGTCTACAATCTATTGATGCTCAGAGGTGTCAAGCGGTATGCGGAGACGGAGTGGGTGAAGGCTTTTGTTGTTAGTAATTGAGGAATGTTTAGTAATTAGCCTTAGTGTGTGATTGGAGGGGGGGAGACAGTTTGATTGTTCCTGTAAATTCTGTGACCTGTTGTACTATATAAAAAGACTGAGAGAAATCATTAAAGTATCTTTACATTTGGAACAAGTACAGAGCTGCGTGTCTCGTCTTGATTCTGGGAAATTGATATGGGATCGGGTCCTGTGGGTTGGAGTGTCGATAAGCTGTCGTGACTGGGATGGAAGGTTGTAAACGGTGGTGACCGTTACAGTGGTGGCAGCAGTGGGATAATTCCATTCCTTAAAGGACGGCTACAAGGACACAGGACGATGGAGACGCTGTATGAACGGCTGAAGCTCTCTTCCCTCAAGGACTTACTGGAGAGCCGGGGCAGATCGGCCTGCAACCGTAAGGGAAGGGACATTATCGCACAACTTGTCGAAATGGATAGAGCTGAGAGGCCCAGCATAAATGACAGGACACCCGATGAAGAGTTTTGGGACTGGGCTGTTAGACGTGGACTGGCACAGTATGGACCTAATCCTCCACCGGAGATCATAGACCGGGTTATAGCGGCTGTGGATGCCACTTGGCTAGAGCAAAGAGGTGCTGCAGCAGCAGAAGTCACAGCAGCACCAACTGAAGAGAGGGGAGAGGTACAGATGCCAGTCACCATGGAAGTGGATTTCCAGGGAGCTGGGGCAATTGGCCCCTCTCCCCAGCAACAAGCTGTGGTGGTAAAGCATTTACTCCCAGCTGAATCTCTGGCGGCAGGGCAGGATGATACTGGCTGCTGCACACAACTGCAGCTTGAGCTGACATCGGGGGATGGGACTGTGGTCTCCCCCCAAAGTGACCCAGCAGAAGAGCTGGCAACAGAGCAGAGTGCCACAAGCCTCTGCTCTCAACTAGCAGGAAAGGGAGTTCCTGTGGGAGTGGATGGGACTGTGGTCTCCACTCAAAGCGACCCAGCAGAAGAGCTGGCAACAGAGCAGAGTGCCACAAGCCTCTGCTCTCTACTAACGGAAGAGGGAGTTCCTGGGGCAGTGGATGGGACTGTGGTCTCCACTGACACAACCCCAGAAAATGGTGCATCACCTAGACAGGAGGATGTCGGCTTGGCCTTGCAAGCATCGGGGGATTTTCACCTACCAGTGGATGGGACTTCAGTCTCCACTGGTATACCCCAGGGATGGTGGCCAGTTGGCCCAGATCCCCAGCAGCATGAGGAACTGAGCCCAGTCACCCTGTCTTCTCTCCAGCGGCTGAAAGGACTCCAGGGAGAAGGGCCAGTCCAGGCCTCTCCCCAGCGGCAGGCAGATTCTCTGAGAGAGACAGAGGTTGGCTGGGTGAGTAATGCTCTGTTTGGAGCAATTTATTTGGGGTACGGTATGGATACCAGCATTGGAGGACTAGATCTACTGACTGACTTCGGAGTCAACCCGTTCGGGGTCTCCTCCTGTGTCAGTCTCCCACCGAAAGGGGAGAGATGTAACGGAATGACCCGTGACACCCAAAGACTTTGTGAGGATGGAGGATACTCCTGTGTCAGCGTCACTGATAACTCTTGGGTCTGAGTCCACTCTGTGCCCTTTGGGCATGGAGTGGCAAGTAAATCGTAATTCATGGATTACATGAGATTTGACATCACGGACAGTTCATATTGCAGGATCTTGAGAGACTACAAGATGTTGGTTAATTGTGACCCCAACCAGTCAATATTCTATGACTCATTTCTATGATTAGTCTAGTGACATGCTAATTGCATCAGGGCTTGGAGGACATTCCATTGTCCTTGTGTAAAGGTGTTGTAACGGACAGGTGTTAATCCCAGGTCTGCTCCCAGAACTCTAATTATGCATACTAGAGACTGCTTATGTGTGATAACCCTGTCTACAATCTATTGATGCTCAGAGGTGTCAAGCGGTATGCGGAGACGGAGTGGGTGAAGGCATTTGTTGTTAGTAATTGAGGAATGTTTAGTAATTAGCCTTAGTGTGTGATTGGGGGGGGGACAGTTTGATTGTTCCTGTAAATTCTGTGACCTGTTGTACTATATAAAAAGACTGAGAGAAATCATTAAAGTATCTTTACATTTGGAACAAGTACAGAGCTGCGTGTCTCGTCTTGATTCTGGGAAATTGATATGGGATCGGGTCCTGTGGGTTGGAGTGTCGATAAGCTGTCGTGACTGGGATGGAAGGTCGTAAACGGTGGTGACCGTTACAGTAACTTTTCCTTGGGAGTAGCCCAGTGGGAGTGGTCTCCCCGCTGGGCATGCTGGGGAAGGATACTTAAGGGGCAGACGCCATCTTATTGGGTCCTTTTTGCCTCGTGGCCCTCCTGGTTCGAGGCATGTGATGGTCCATTTTCAGCCCCGGGACCATGTTGGCCCAAGGCTGCATTACTGCCAGGTAGGCCCAATCGTCTTGACTGGGGCCTATACTTTGAAGGTGATCCTGTGCTGTCTGTCCTGCAGGAAGAAGCCATTCAATGGTGGAAACCAGGGGAGGACCTGTCCTGGAGAGGGCCAAGCGGAAGGCTGGTATCTCGGGAGAGGCCTGATAACTTTTTTGGAGGATGCACCATATTCTATGATGCCTTACAGTGTTGCTGGGTCGGCTTAAAGACACTAAACTGTATGGCTGGAGATCCAGATACTTTATTTCTATTTCCAAAGAACGGTCTGTGGCAGAGACTGTATTCTTTTTGTCCGTGCCTCATCCCAGCTGCTAGGCCAGTGAAAGGGGCCTATCCGGGTGAGGAATACCCACTCTGAGGAAAGTGGTGAGTTGACTTTTGAAACCATAGAAGTTCCCCAGTGATCTGCATTGTGTGCCTGAACATGAAATAACCAAAGTGTTCATTTTAAAGGCTTATATGCGAGAGCAATAATTCTAGCACTAGACCTCCTCTGTAACTCGAACCTGGTAACCGTAAAAAAAAGTTTAATGCGTCGACTATGGAGATTTTTATGGCAACGGAAGAAGGAAGATGGACAGCCGCACTCCGGAATAACTTTAAAAGAAAGTTGTCTTTATTTTCAACTGAACATGTACAGTCACCGCAACCACAAAACAGGACAGCCAACGCGTTTCGCACTTATAACTAGTGCCTAGTCATGGCTAAAGTATGGTTCAAATACAATAAAATTTATACTAAAAAACAGTTCAAACATGTGATTACTATCAGCCTATGGCATCATAGAATTAATTGAAAGTGATACACACCCAAAATCAAGGCAATTAAAGAGAACACGTATATAAAGAAACACATCCTTATTTAACCCTACAAGAGATTTGTAGGTACCGTAGTTTGTCGCCATTCCACAAGTGCGTGCAATTATAAAGCGTGACATGATTGGTATCTATTTACTCGGCGTAACATCATCTTTCACATTATGCAAAAAAATTGGGCTAACTTTACTGTTTCATTTTTTTTTAATTCATGAAAGTTAATTTTTCCCAAAAAGTTGCGTTTAAAACACCGCCGCACAAATACCGTGTGACATAAAATATTGCAAGAATCGCCATTTTATTCTCTAGATTCTCTGCTAAAAAAATATAGATAATGTTTGGGGGTTCTAAGTAATTTTCTAGCCAAAAATATGGATTTAACGTGTAAACACCAAATGTCATAAATAGGCGTAGGCATGAAAGGGATAATTATACTATGTAGAAACAGTAGAGATATCTTCAACACATGTCATGTGTTTTTTGGATCTGCATTGGGGTTGATTTACAAAAAATGGAGCTCTCAGAATCTGGTGCAGTTGCTGATTGGTTCCTATGCAGAGCTGCTCCAGATTTTGTACTCTCCAATTTTAGTAAATAAACCCCACCGTGTAAAATGTCTACATATTACTAAACAATAAGTACAAAACATAGAGATGAATTAATTAATGAGCTCCTAAAAGTGTGATCTTGTACGGACTATACATACTGTAGTTCAGTTCTCATACTGTGTATATGATGGGAGTGTCCTGTGTTGTTGTTCTCACCTGTACAGGTAACAGGGGGAGGAGTCCACTCTGGGGGATTGTCACATCTCATTGTGTAAGATGATTGATAATATCCAGATTTACACCATACTGTCACCGAATCTCCATTATTATAATACTCCTTGTCCATAGAGAGACTCTTCACATTCTCTATGGTCGGCTTCTTACACTGAGCTGTGGAATAAGAAGTTAAAATCAGATGATTATACATTATATACAGTGTGAGGAGTAAAGTGATTGTGGGGGATGGGAGGGATCAGTTGATGGGACCTTTCAGTGGTATATGGACCATGGTCTGACCTCCTCATTATGGGATGTTCCTGGGTAGTGTTGGGTGAGCTGTTCGGACCGAGTATAAGTTTGCCCCGAACATCGCCTATTCGGCGCATACCCAAATTCAGCACTGCCCCATGTGACGTCACTGACCCAGCATGCACCGATCGGTGAGGTCACGTAAGGGCAGTGCCACCGGGTGGCTTCGCCAGGTAGCTCCACCCCTTACCTATTTAAGTAGCAGGCATGCAGCGGTTAGCCTTTATTGCGGGCAGAGTGGTTTTTTTTGCGGGTCCGGCGGTGGCAGCAGCAGTGTGACTGACGATGGATCTACATCAGGGATATTGGGGTTTATTTACTAAAAGTAAATATACTCTGCACTAGAAGTGCACCGCAAGTGCAGTTGCTCTAGATATGGGGGGAACAGGCAAGGAAAATAAAAAACTGCATATTTGCTTGCACATGATTGGATGATAGAAATCAGCAGAGCTTCCCCTCAGATCTACAGCACAGTATATTTGCCTTTAGTAAATCAACCTCATTGTTTTTTTTATTTTTAATAAAGGAATTGTCAAAAACTATGTGTGTTTTTTATTTATTTTTGACACTTTTTTGGTGAATGGGTAGGGGTATAATACTCATTCACATAAGGGGGGCGGGATCTGGGGGGCCCTTGTTAAAGGGAGCTTCCAGATTCCGAAAGGCCCCCTGCCTGCAGAACCCCCGAGAGGCACAGCCCAGGGTTGTCGGAAAGAAGCTATTGCCCCCATCAACAGAGCCCCACCTGCCCCAAAGCACCAACCCCACCCATGTTGAGGGCATGTGGCCTGGTATGGTTCAGGGGGGGTGCTCACTCATCCCCTCCCTTTCCTGACCTGCCAGGCTGCATGCTCGGATAATGGTCTGGTATGGATTTTGGGGGACCCTACGCTGTTTTTTTATTTTGACGTTGGGTTGCCCTTAAAATCCATACCAGTCATGAAGGACCTGATATGGACTGGAAAAGGGAGGGGGGACTCCACTCCCTTTTTTCATTTTAACGTAACATTGACCAGGCGCTATGTTAAATTTAGTGGGTGTCTGAGCTGGTATCTCAGACTCTGATGATTGAGGCTAAAACAGCCTCTGTGCCAGCTATGGCTGTGCTTGGAGGATTTTTCCCATTGTTTGCCTGTAGGTGGCGTTACCACTACAGGCCAAGGTTGGAACAGAGGCAAGCCAGAGTGCATTTGGTAACTTTTCCTTGGGAGTAGCCCAGTGGGAGTGGTCTCCCCGCTGGGCATGCTGGGGAAGGATACTTAAGGGGCAGACGCCATCTTCTTGGGTCCTTTTTGCCTCGTGGCCCTCCTGGTTCGAGGCATGTGATGGTCCATTTTCAGCCCCGGGACCATGTTGGCCCAAGGCTGCATTACTGCCAGGTAGGCCCAATCGTCTTGACTGGGGCCTACACTTTGAAGGTGATCCTGTGATGTCTGACCTGCAGGAAGAAGCCACTCAATGGTGGAAACCAGGGGAGGACCTGTCCTGGAGAGGGCCAAGCGGAAGGCTGGTATCTCGGGAGAGGCCTGATAACTTTTTTGGAGGATGCACCATATTCTATGATGCCTTACAGTGTTGCTGGGTCGGCTTAAAGACACTAAACTGTATGGCTGGAGATCCAGATACTTTATTTCTATTTCCAAAGAACGGTCTGTGGCAGAGACTGTATTCTTTTTGTCCGTGCCTCATCCCAGCTGCTAGGCCAATGAGAGGGGCCTATCCGGGTGAGGAATACCCACTCTGAGGAAAGTGGTGAGTTGACTTTTGAAACCATAGAAGTTCCCCAGTGATCTGCATTGTGTGCCTGAACATGAAATAACCAAAGTGTTCATTTTAAAGGCTTATATGTGAGAGCAATAATTCTAGCACTAGACCTCCTCTGTAACTCTAACCTGGTAACCGTAAAAAAAAGTTTAAAGCGTCGACTATGGAGATTTTTATGGCAATGGAAGAAGGAAGATGGACAGCCGCACTCCGGAATAACTTTAAAAGAAAGTTGTCTTTATTTTCAACTGAACATGTACAGTCACCGCAACCACAAAACAGGACAGCCGACGCGTTTCGCACTTATAACTAGTGCTTAGTCATGGCTAAAGTATGTTTCAAATACAATAAAATTTATACTAAAAAACAGTTCAAACATGTGATTACTATCAGGCTATGGCATCATAGAATTAATTGAAAGTGATACACACCCAAAATCAAGGCAATTAAAGAGAACACGTATATAAAGAAACACATCCTTATTTAACCCTACAAGAGATTTTTAGGTACCGTAGTTTGTCGCCATTCCACGAGTGCGTGCAATTATAAAGCGTGACATGATTGGTATCTATTTACTCGGCGTAACATCATCTTTCACATTATGCAAAAAAATTGGGCTAACTTTACTTTTTCATTTTTTTTTAATTCATGAAAGAAATTTTTTCCCAAAAAGTTGCGTTTAAAAAACCGCCGCACAAATACCGTGTGACATAAAATATTGCAAGAATCGCCATTTTATTCTCTAGATTCTCTGCTAAAAATATATAGATAATGTTTGGGGGTTCTAAGTAATTTTCTAGCCAAAAATATGGATTTAACTTGTAAACACCAAATGTCATAAATAGGCTTAGGCATGAAAGGGATAATTATACTATGTAGAAACAGTAGAGATGTCTTCAACACATGTCATGTTTTTTTTGGATCTGCATTGGGGTTGATTTACTAAAACTGGAGCTCGCAGAATCTGGTGAAGCTGTACATGGTAGCCAATCAGCTTCTAACTTCAGCTTGTTCAATGAAACTTTGACAATAAAACCTGGAAGCTGATTGGTTCCTATGCAGAGCTGCTCCAGATTTTGCACTCTCCAGTTTTAGTAAATAAATCCCACCGTGTAAAATGTCTACATATTACTAAACAATAAGTACAAAACATAGAGATGAATCAAACATATCGTATTTAATTAATGAGCTCCTAAAAGTGTGATCTTGTACGGACTATACATACTGTAGTTCAGTTCTCATACTGTATATATGATGGGAGTGTCCTGTGTTGTTGTTCTCACCTGTACAGGTAACAGAGGGTGGAGTCCACTCTGGGGGGTTGTCACATCTCATTGTGTAAGATGATGGATAATATCCAGGATTACATTGTACTTCCACCTCTTCTCCATTATTATAATACTCATTGTCTATAGATAGACTGTACACATTCTCTATGGTCGGCTTCTTACACTGAGCTGTGGAATAAGAAGATAAAATCAGATGATTATACACTATATACAGTGTGAGGAGTAAAGTGATTGTAGGGGATGGGAGGTATCAGTTGATAGGACCTTTCAGTGGTATATGGACCATGGTCTGACCTCCTCATTATGGGATGTTCCTGGGTAGTGTTGGGTAAGACATTCCCCTGTTCTGCCTAGTGACATGTCACGATCTACTGTTTCCCATGATCGGGAACAGCGATCAGTGACGTGTCACTGGTAGCTCCTCCCCCTAACAGTAAGAATCACTCCCTAGGGCACATGTAACCCCTTTAGCGCCACCTAGTGGTTAACCTCTTCACTGCCGGTGTCATTTTTACAGTAATCAGTGCATTTTTATAGCACCGTTCGCTGTAAAAATGACAATGGTCCCAAAAATGTGTCAAAAGTGTCCGATGTGTCCGCCATATCATGATAAAAAATCGTAGATCGCCGCCATTACTAGTTAGTAAAAAAAATAAAGAATAATAAAAATGCCATAAAACTATTCCCTATTTTGTAGATGCTATAACTTTTGCGCAAACCAATCAATATACGCTTATTGCGATTTGTTTTTTACCAATAATATGTAGAAGAATACGTATCGGTCTAAACTGAGGAAAAAAATAATTTTTTATACATTTTTGGGGGATATTTATTACAGCAAAAAGTAAAACATATTGCTTTTTTTTCAAAATTGTCGCTCTATTTTTGTTTATAGCGCAAAAAATAAAAACCGCAGAGGCGATTGTGAAGGATGCTTCAGTTTAAATTCTCCCTGCTTGGTTAATGCTGTGTTAGAAGGTGATTTCAGGTGTGACTCACTCCTCTAACAGACTATTGATATGTTGATGACCCTTCCTCAGCCAGCTCCCTATTTCAAAGGGTTAATTGATCTATTGTGTGTGTGAAGAAGCCCTGTGGTTACTGTTTACTGTGATTAGAAGGGGCTCATGTTAATTATTCTGATTGCTTCATTGTGGTAATTATCCCTTCTATCCACGGGGCCAAGCTGTCTAGATAATGTATTCTGTTTTCAATTTCAGGTCAAATTGGTCTCAACATGGGTACCGCCCACCAGCAGCAGCCCATTGTGTAGACTCGGCTTGGGATCCCCAGGAGCTGGGTCGGGAAGAACCATTGGGCACCCCTTACAAAGCCCTCATGGTACAATCTGTTATTACGGCCAACAGGGAACACCATTATCGGCTGGTCATGGGCGACAGCCATGAGCCGGAGGGGCTCTGGAGGGAGCTGGGCAGAAAGAGGCACCGCCGGCTTCCCTCCAAGAAGAAGAGGTCCTGGAAGCCGTATAACAAGCTGACCTGGGAGGAGAAGAAGCGACTGGAGGAGAGGGAGTCGCAGCGGGCATCCCAGATGCGGGCCGAGATGTTCGCCAAGGGCCCACCGGTGGCCCCTTACACCACCACCCAGTTCCTGATGATGAAGGACCACGTAGAGAGCCTGCAGGACATGAGCAAGCAGGAGCTGATCCGTGAGTACATGGAGCTGTAGGAGTGCATAAGCCGCATGGAGGAGGAGAACAACCACCTGAGGTCACAACAGGCTGACCCCCCCAGGCTCCATGAACTGGAGATGGAGCTGGAGAAGCTCAAAGAGGAGAACCGGCGGCTGCGGAGGGAGCAGAGGGTGGCTGACCCTATAGGGCACTGATCCCCCCCCCCAATTCTGAGCACCAGTGCTACAGCATTTCAACAAATATAACTTTTTCTTTTTTTTATGAATCTCCTGTGATTGTCACTTCAGAGCCATAACCTGCCCCTCCCATAGCGGGACACCTAGACGGCGGGGCACAGACCCATTCGCCGTCTTCACACTGACTTCTGGTGACTCTGCAGATCGCACAAAGACTTGGGGACTGACCGGCGTGTGATCTGACGACCCGGTGGCATACCTGAGTCGGAAGCAGTTGCCAAGGGAGGTCAGTCACGCCAAACGGAGTTAACCTCGGACTAAAAGCTCTGAACCCGTCAACCCTACTGGACCAGGGAAGGTCCAACCGGGTTGCCGGAGCAGGGAGAAAAAGGGGGGCCATTGTGAAGGATGCTTCAATTTAAATTCTCCCTGCTTGGTTAATGCTGTGTTAGAAGGTGATTTCAGGTGTGACTCACTCCTCTAACAGACTATTGATATGTTAATGACCCTTCCTCAGCCAGCTCCCGATTTCAAAGGGTTAATTGATCTATTGTGTGTGTGAAGAAGCCCTGTGGTTACTGTTTACTGTGATTAGAAGGGGCTCATGTTAATTATTCTGATTGCTTCATTGTGGTAATTATCCCTTCTATCCACGGGGCCAAGCTGTCTAGATAATGTATTCTGTTTGAACTAGTAATTAAGGTCACTGATGTCATTATCTAAAGAAATGTCGTCAGGGTCGGCTCCGTCGTGTCTGCCTAATCATCTGTATGGGAGCCCCCACTGTGTGAGGGGGCGGAGATTTGTCATTGTAACAGTTGTAAATTACATATAAGCTCTGTGTTATACCATTAAAAGCTGTCTTGTTCCAGCAGTAAGCGTGACCCATGTGTGGCTTATTGGGTGATTCCAGGAATATTCCTCCTCGTGGAATATTGGGGTGATTTTCTTATGGGGAGAAGAGAAGACTTTGACGGGGATATCATCCTAATACCGTCACAACTGGTTGGCAGCAGCGGGATTTTCCCTTCTACTCTCCTTTACACCCGGATTCCAAGCAGACACTGGAAGAACTACTGGAAGTTCGTGGAAGGATTGCTAGCAACAAAACCAAGTGGGTCATCATAGCAGAATTAATGGAGATAGACCAGGAGGACGGGATTGCAGCAACGCCAGCAGTACAAGAGATGGAGACACCAGTGATTCAGGAAGAGGAATCGCCAGCCAACAAGCTAATGAGAGAGAAGCTAGCATGGTTCGGTCCGAACCCAACGACGGATGTGGTGCTGAAAGTGATGGACCTGTTAGCAAAGGCAGAACTACAGAAGGCTAAACAAATAAGAGACGCAGAACTACAGAAGGATAAACAAATAAGAGACGCAAAACTACAGAAGGATAAACAAATAAGAGACGCAGAACTACAGTTAAAACTGGCAGCAGTCCAACAAGCAGCCGCACATTCTCCAAACAGTGAGTACAGCACAGCAGACGCAAGGACGATTCCGTTTAGCGCTTTTAAAGCTTTTGATGAAAAGGACTGTGAGATTGATAACTACCTGGCGGATTTTGAGCGACAATGTAACCTGCACCGAATAGCTAGAGGAGACTGGGTTGCAATATTGTCACGCAAACTGTCAGGCAAAGCTTCTGATGCTTTCCGAACCGTGACAGCTCAGGAGATCCATAGCTACGCCTGGGTTAAAGAAGTGCTCCTGGCTCGTTATGCAGTAACCCCAGAGTCCCACCGACAGAAGTTCAGGGACTCACGCAAAACCACGAAAGACTCTTACGCGGAATGGGCATGCCAATTGTCCCTGTCGGCCTCTAACTGGGTTAACAGCAGCCAGGCCACCGCCGCAGAGGACATTTTGCAACTAATGCTCCTGGAGCAATTTTACAATCACATCCAGACGGACGTCAAAGACTGGGTGAGAGATCGCAGGCCCATGACTCTACCAGAGGCCGCTAAGTTGGCGGATGAATATGCGGATACTCGCAAGACGAACCAGGTCACACCACAGGTACAACCTCCATGACCAACGGTGCCCTCACACCCACCAGCCGCTAGATACCAACCTCCTAACAGACCGGTGACATCTAGCCCTCGCTATCCACGCCAGGAGGACAACGAACAACGCTGCTTCCGGTGCAAACAGCTGGGTCACTTCAAGCAGAATTTCCCCATGAATGACAACACCAGGTCAAATTGGTCTCAACATGGGTACCGCCCACCAGCAGCAGCCCATTGTGTAGACTCGGCTTGGGATCCCCAGGAGCTGGGTCGGGAAGAACCATTGGGCACCCCTTACGAAGCCCTCATGGTACAATCTGTTATTACGGCCAACAGGGAACACCATTGTCGGCTGGTCATGGGCGACAGCCATGATCCGGAGGGGCCCTGGAGGGAGCTGGGCAGAAAGAGGCACCGCCGGCCACCCTCCAAGAAGAAGAGGTCCTGGAAGCCGTATAACAAGCTGACCTGGGAGGAGAAGAAGCGACTGGAGGAGAGGGAGTCGCAGCGGGCATCCCAGATGCGGGCCAAGATGTTCGCCAAGGGCCCACCGGTGGCCCCTTACACCACCACCCAGTTCCTGATGATGAAGGACCACGTGGAGAGCCTGCAGGACATGAGCAAGCAGGAGCTGATCCGTGAGTACATGGAGCTGGAAGAGTGCATAAGCCGCATGGAGGAGGAGAACAACCACCTGAGGTCACAGCAGGCTGACCCCCCCAGGCTCCATGAACTGGAGATGGAGCTGGAGAAGCTCAAAGAGGAGAACCGGTGGCTGCGGAGGGAGCAGAGGGTGGCTGACCCTATGGGGCACTGATCCCCCCCCCCCTGAACTCTGAGCACCAGTGCTACAGCATTTCAACAAATATAACTTTTTCTTTTTTTTTATGAATCTCCTGTGATTGTCACTTCAGAGCCATAACCTGCCCCTCCCATAGCAGGACACCTAGACGGCGGGGCACAGACCCATTCGCCGTCTTCACACTGACTTCTGGTGACTCTGCAGATCGCACAAAGACTTGGGGACTGACCGGCGTGTGATCTGACGACCCGGTGGCATACCTGAGTTGGAAGCAGTTGCCAAGGGAGGTCAGTCACGCCAAACGGAGTTAACCTCGGACTAAAAGCTCTGAACCCGTCAACCCTACTGGACCAGGGAAGGTCCAACCGGGTTACCGGAGCAGGGAGAAAAAGGAGGGCCATTGTGAAGGATGCTTCAATTTAAATTCTCCCTGCTTGGTTAATGCTGTGTTAGAAGGTGATTTCAGGTGTGACTCACTCCTCTAACAGACTATTGATATGTTAATGACCCTTCCTCAGCCAGCTCCCTATTTCAAAGGGTTAATTGATCTATTGTGTGTGTGAAGAAGCCCTGTGGTTACTGTTTACTGTGATTAGAAGGGGCTCATGTTAATTATTCTGATTGCTTCATTGTGGTAATTATCCCTTCTATCCACGGGGCCAAGCTGTCTAGATAATGTATTCTGTTTGAACTAGTAATTAATGTCACTGTCAAGGTCTAGCACAGGCAGCACAGCCAAGCACAGACCCAGCTCTCACACACAGCGAGAGATGCCCGGTGTCATACACGCAGGAGAGAGGGGGAGCGCTGCAGTCAGCTACAGCTCAAAGCAGCCTCAGGACAGGCAGCCTACCGGGCTGGGCCAGTCTGGCCCTGGTGATGAGAGAGAGAGTGAGAGACTCGACAGCGGCAGCTGCAGGCACCGCAAAGCAGTTTTAAAAAAAATGATAACAAAAAAAAAAAAAAAAATTTTAAAAGCCAATGTGACATGATTGTCTCGGGGGGCAATTTCCCTGTTGCTCCCCCCCCCCTGGATCCGCCATTGCTACAGACATAAGCTTTGCTTTTCTCCGGTGTGAAGTGATTCTGAAACTTGTGGTTTTCCTGCTATGTGATGTTAGAGAAATACAAATGTGAAGTGTTGTTTTTTTTTGCATAGTAGGAAGAAGGAGAATGTATAGCGATGTATACAGAAGAGCAAACAGTTCTAATTAATGTATATGAATATGTGTCTCTTACACACGGTCAGACTTCAAACAAACTTTTCCATGGATTTTTGTCCGAAGGGAATTGGCCGGGCACACCCATAGCATACACACGCTCGGACTTTTCTGAAAACTTTCCTAAAACTTTTCCAACATCACATGGTTTTTCTGCTCTTTTCTGCTCTTTACCGCCACCCTTTGGTCAACTGCTGCTATTGTTGGTTGATGTTAACATTGGTTCTGAGCATGCGTGTTTGCACTTTGTACAAAAGTCCGATGGCTTGCTGTACACACGGTCGGACTAGGCACCATCGGACTTTTGTTGCCGATAAGTTTGTCCGTTTGCAGAGCGAACTTTTGCCCGATGAAAACCGAAAAAGTTTGTCCGATGGAGCGTACACACGGTCGGATTTTTTTTAAAACTTGCTTATTTTGAAGTTTGTTGGCAAAAAGTCCTACTGTGTGTACGGGGCTTTAGAAATGGCTGTAGATCATATACAGAGATTTTGGAGCCATTTGGCCATTTACATGCACAGAGGCTGAGCAGCGATCTTAATTTGCAGTAGTGAGTCTTCATATTCACTTATCGTGGAGATAGACCATTACAGGGTACGTGTAAACTTAAGAACATTTTGTCATTGTAGCTTTCCTACTGTGACCTGCAGAGCTGTAAATCTGTATTTCAGGACAATCCTTCATACTTATTTCACTGCCTGGTCTGACCATGGCTGGTGTAGTATCTCCACCAATGACTGCTGAGTATATGGAGCTTTGTAGTGAGTGGATGAAGAAGGGCCAGACCTTGATGGTGATGGGTAGGTCTGTAGCAGCTCAACCTACGGGGTCCTCAGGGCAGATCCCTTCAAGCATGTGAAGATTGTAGAGGTTGGTATAGAGCAGTGTTTCTCAACTCCAGTCCTGAAGGCGCCCCAACAGGTCATGTTTTCAGGCTTCCCATTATTTTGCACAGGGGATTTAATCAGTTTCACTGTCTTAGTATTTACCACAGCCATTTCATCTGAGGGAAATCCTGAAAACATGACCTGTTGGTGCGCCTTGAGGACTGGAGTTGAGAAACACTGGTATAGAGCACCATGCATGGACAGAAAGTCACCCACTGTAATGGAAGGGCCCGTGGGACCCAGAAGCTCCCCGATGCCTCTTATGTGTAGATCACCCTGTGTCTCTAATAGGGGCACAGGGTGAATGAGAACCCAACTATGGTCTGGGCTAGTCAGATTTAATGCGGTATATATTGTGTATATTGTATATATATATTGTGTGCTGGCTGTTGTGTACTATAAAGCTTGCTGTGGTAATTAAGTCTGCTACTGTGATAAATGTGTATTGAATCCAGAAAATAATGGACATGCAGAATATGTCTTGGACTGCAGCCCACCTGTCTGTCTGTTGCGATGTAAATGAATCTAGGATGGCTTCTAAGGATCTTTCATTGTGGCTTGTGCTAACTGACCCTGTATTGTGTGAAGGTCTATTGATGATAATGTGTATTGTGAGTTAACAGACAGCCTAAAGGTCAGGTGTCTGAATTATCAGCTGTAGTTAATTAGCTCATGTAAATTACGTCAGAGCCATAGTCAGAATGGCTACTAAAAGATGTGTATTGGGAAGCATTGTATGATGTTGTGGGTGGAGTTGGGTCATTGTTCATTTGGTTACTGCAGTATTCTTTTAGTGTATATAAGAGCCTGCTTTCTCAATAAAGATTGTTTTTTCTGTTGAACCTCAAACAGAGCTGTGTCTCATTAATGGGGGGATTCGTATGGGTCGTGTTGGCCGGATTGTGGAGTGTCGATAGCTGCCTTGGGTTCGGGAATGGAATATCCTAAACGGCTTTAACCCCTGTCCCATTTGGGGTTCCGTTACACCCACTTACTGGGCTAAAGGGATAAGAGAGTAGATCTGTGAGTGAGTGAGTGAATTACTTATATAGCGCTACAATTGCGAACTGAATCGCCTCAAGGTGCTTGGCATCCATTTTCCTTCAGTTCGACCCTCAGAATAGATGGGCCTTTAGTTTTTTTCTGAAGGCCAGGTGATTAATTTCCATTCGGATATTAGTTGGTAAAGTGTTCAACCATAGTCGAGTTCCTTGAACTGAAAAACGACGTTCTCCTTTGGTCTTATATCGGGCTTTGGGAATTTGTAATCATTTTTGGTTAGTTGATCTAAGAACTCGATTTGGGTTTTGTTGTTTTATTTTTTCACTTAAATATAAGGGAGTGCTTCCGTGGTGGCTTGTGAAGGGTCCAGGAGTGGGGTCCTTCAAGTATGTGAAGATTGTAACGATGGATATGGAGCACCATGCATGGACAGAAAGTCACCCACTTACTGGGCTTAAAGCGGATGTTCCGCCAAAAAAAAATATTCAAAGCCAGCAGCTACAAATACTGCAGCCGCTGACTTTTAATATTAGGACACTTACCTGTCCTGGAGTCCAGCGGCGTCCGCAGCAGATGACGAGCGATCGCTCGTCACCCTGCTGCTCCCCCCTCCATCCACGCTGAGGGAACCAGGAAGTGAAGCGCTGCGGCTTCACTGCCCGGTTCCCTACGGCGCATGCGCGAGTCACGCCGCGCCCGCCGATTGGCTCCCGCTGTGTGCTGGGAGCCGAGTGTTCCCAGCACACAACGGGGGGGGCGACGGGATGTGACGCAATGCCCGTCTTTTGCCCGTGAATGCCGGGCCGGAAGTGGGTGCAAATACCTGTCTTTAGACAGATATCTGCACCCCCCTCCCCCTGAAAGGTGTCAAATGTGACACCGGAGGGGGAGAGGGTTCCGATCAGCAGGACTTCACTTTAGGGTGGAGAACCGCTTTAAGGGTTAAGAGAGTTGGTCTGTGGTAGCTTGGGAAGGGTCCAGGGAGTTGGGTCCTTTGAGCATGTGAAGATTGTATAAGGTTGATATGGAGCACCATGCATGAACAGAAAGTCACCCACTGGTCTATGGTGGCTTGGGAAAGGTCCAGGAGTTGGGTTCTTCAAGCAAGTAAAGATTGTAGAGGTTGATAAGGAGCACCATGCATGAACAGAAAGTCGCCCACTTACTGGGCTTAAGGGTTAAGAGAGTTGGTCTGTGGTAGCTTGGGAAGGGTCCAGGGAGTTGGGTCCTTTGAGCATGTGAAGATTGTATAAGGTTGATATGGAGCACCATGCATGAACAGAAAGTCACCCACTGGTCTATGGTGGCTTGGGAAAGGTCCAGGAGTTGGGTTCTTCAAGCAAGTAAAGATTGTAGAGGTTGATAAGGAGCACCATGCATGAACAGAAAGTCGCCCACTTACTGGGCTTAAGGGTTAAGAGAGTTGGTCTGTGGTAGCTTGGGAAGGGTCCAGGGAGTTGGGTCCTTTGAGCATGTGAAGATTGTATAAGGTTGATATGGAGCACCATGCATGAACAGAAAGTCACCCACTGGTCTATGGTGGCTTGGGAAAGGTCCAGGAGTTGGGTTCTTCAAGCATGTAAAGATTGTAGAGGTTGATAAGGAGCACCAGGCATGGATAGAACTTCTTGGAAACTCAAGGTTTTTGAAGAACAATGATTACTTTATTAATATATGACATAAAACATATCCAACATGTTTTAGGAGATTGGGC
Organism: Rana temporaria; assembly: GCF_905171775.1. Lineage (NCBI taxonomy): Eukaryota > Metazoa > Chordata > Amphibia > Anura > Ranidae > Rana > Rana temporaria. The sequence goes on along the minus strand of NC_053489.1, from coordinate 684,102,142 downwards.
CTCTTTGGGGGTTGGGAACAGATCAAACACTGAGGAAGGAGCAGATCAAAAACACGAGTGAATGACTTTGTAATGCAGGTTCAATTGAATGGAATTTCATATTCAAAATGAATTGGGTGGAGGAGCTAATTAACCATCATTAATTACAACTGTTGTTCATCCCGTCAGTTGGATTTTAGGATGAGAATCCAAAAAGCGCTGGCTATGTTTTATGTCTTAAAACATTTTGACATAAAAACTTTTCTTGTCGGAAAAATTGAGAACCAACTCTCAAATTTTTGTTGTCAGCGACAGAAAAAGTCAGATGAAGCCTACAAAAGCTCCGACCAAAAGCTCACATCCAACTTTTCTTGTCGGAATTTCCGATCGTGTGCACGCCGCATTACTCTAATAAAGTGATCATAGTTCTTTCAAAGCTTGGAGTTTTTATTCATCCTCACCAACCTCCCCAATCTTCACATGCTGTGTATAGTGTTTCTGTGAACAGTACGAGGCGAGCATAAGTTTGACCTGAACATCACCTGTTCGCCTGTTCATCCATTCAGAGAACACCCAAATTTGCGGGTCGCTTGGCGGGATGTTTGGCCGCCAAGCTCCCTAGAATGCCCTGTGCTCTTCTTTAGCACTGCCAGAGCCCTGATTGTACAAAGTGATGATTACTTTCGCCAATCAAGGCTCAGTGTTCATAGTCCCACCCCACATAGAAAGCTTTTGCAGTGTGTTGTTGGAGTGGAGATAGATAGAGCAGGCCCCGGTTTGCTACTAGTGAGTAAAGCCCTGTACACACGATCAGTTTGTCCGATGAAAACAGACTGTGAAAAAAAATCTTTAAAAAAAAAAATAGAACATGTTTTAACCACTTAAGGACCCCTTCACGCCGATATACGTTGGCAGAATGGCACGGCTGGGCACATCCACGTACATGTACGTGGCTCTTTAAGCCCAGCCGTGGGTTTGCGGGCACGTGCACGTGACCCGGTCCGAAGCTCCGTGGCCGAGGGACTCGCGGACCCGATCGCCGCTGGAGTCCCGCGATCGGTCCCCGGAGCTGAAGAACGGGGAGAGCCGTGTGTAAACACACCTTCCCCGTTCTTCACTGTGGCGCCGTCATCGATCGTGTGTTCCCTTTTATAGGGAACCACAATCGATGATGTCACACCTACAGCCACACCCCCCTACAGTTAGAAACACAAATGAGGTCACACATAACCCCTTCAGCGCCCCCTTGTGGTTAACTCCCAAACTGCAACTGTCATTTTCACAGTAAACAATGCATTTTAAATGCATTTTTTGCTGTGAAAATAACAATGGTCCCAAAAATGTGTCAAAATTATCCGCATAATGTCGCAGTCAGGAAAAAGAAAAACGCTGATCGCCGCCATTAGTAGCAAAAATAAATAAATAATAAAAATGCAATAAAACTATCCCCTATTTTGTAAACGCTATAAATTTTGCGTAAACCAATCAATAAACGCTTATTGCGATTTTTTTTACCAAAAATAGGTAGAAGAATACGTATCGGCCTAAACTGAGGAAAAAAAATAATGTTTTATATGTTTTTGGGGCATATTTATTATAGCAAAAAGTAAAAAATATAGAATTTTTTTCAAAATGGTCGCTCTATTTTTGTTTATAGCGCAAAAACTAAAAACCACAGAGGTGATCAAATACCACCAAAAGAAAGCTCGATTTGTGGAAAAAAAGGACGACCGCGCAATTTTCAGTTAAAGCGACGCAGTGCCGAATCGCAAAAACTGTCCGGGTCCTTTAGCTGCCTAAAGGTCCGGGTCTTAAGTGGTTAAATTTTTCCTATGAATAAAAAACCGATAGAAAAAAACAATCGTCTGTGTGGAAGTCCATCGGTCAAAAATCCACGCATGCTCAGAATCAAGTTGACGCATGCTCGGAAGTATTGAACTTAATTTTCTCAGCGTTGTCGTAGTGTTTTACGTCACCGCGTTTTGACACGGTCGGATTTTTGACTGATGGTGTGTAGGCACGACTGATGAAAGTCAGCTTCATCGGACATCCGACAAAAAAATCCATCGGATTAGATACCATCAGATATCCGATCGTGTGTACAGGGCTTTAGTGTTCAATTTTTGTGACTCTGAGGCCGCGTACACACGGTGGATCCAAACCGATGAGAATGGTCCGATGGGCCGTTTCCATCGGTTGACCGCTGAAGTGGCCTGACGGTCTGATGTGCGTACACACCATCGTTCCAAAAACCGATCGGGTCAGAACGCAGTGACGTAAAACACACGACGTGCTGAAAAAAACGAAGTTCAATGCTTCCAAGCATGCCTCGACTTGATTCTGAGCATGCGCGGGTTTTGAACCGATGCTTTTCTGTACTAACCATCGGTCTGGACCGATCGGGCAGCGGTCCATCAGTTCGGTTTTGAAGCATGTTTTAAAATTTTGGACCGAAGGACAACAGACCGATGGGCCTTACACACAGTCGGTTTGGACCGATGAAACTGAACTTCGGTCCATTTTCATCGGTTTGGAACGACCGTGTGTACGCGGCCTGAGAGTTGAGTGTTAGTGGGAGTATAGTGTAGTGCAGACCTGGGCAAACTACGGCCCGCGGGCCGTATACGGCCCGGCGGACCTTTTAATCCGGCCCACCCCCGCCGCCGCTGCCACGTTAATCACCGCGGCGGGGAATATTACAGACAGCGTTCGTCTGAACAGCTGTTTTCCCCGCCGCGCATAGACACTCCCCCTTGGACGGATCTGTCCAATCGCGAGCAAGGGGGAGTCACATAGACACTCCCCCTTGCTCGCGATTGGACAGATCCGTCCAAGGGGGAGTGTCTATGGCATAGACACTTCCCCTTGGACGGATCTGTCCAATCGCGAGCAAGGGGGAGTCACATAGACACTCCCCCTTGCTCGCGATTGGACAGATCCGTCCAAGGGGGAGTGTCTATGCGCAGCGGGGAAAACAGCTGTTCAAACGAACACTGTCTGTTATGTTCCCCGCCGCAGTGATAACAGTAGGCAGGGCCGGGAGGGGTCACTGTGCCCATCACACGCAGCCACTTGTGCCAACACATGCAGCCACTTGTGCCAACACATGCAGCCACTTGTGCCAACACACGCAGCCACTTGTGCCAACACACGCAGCCACTTCGCCACCATAAATTGTCGCCACTGTGCCAATCACACGCAGCCACTGTGCCAATCACACGTAGCCACTGTGCCAATCACACGCAGCCACTGTGCCAATCACACGCAGCCACTGTTCCCATCAAACGCAGCCACTGTGCCAATCACACACAGCCACTGTGCAATCAATTGTTGCCACTGTTCCCAAACACAGCCACTGTGCCAATCACACGCAGCCACTGTGCCAATCACACGCAGCCACTGTGCCAATCACATGCAGCCACTGTGCCAATCACACGCAGCCACTGTGCCAATCACACGCAGCCACTGTGCCAATCACACGCAGCCACTGTGCCAATCACATGCAGCCACTGTGCCAATCAAACGCAGCCACTGTGCCCATCACACGCAGTCACTGTGCCAATCACACGCAGCCACTGTGCCAATCACACGCAGCCACTGTGCCCATCAAACTCAGCCACTGTGCCCATCACACGCAGCCACTGTGCCAATCACACGCAGCCACTGTGCCAATCACACGCAGCCACTGTGCCAATCACACGCAGCCACTGTGCCAATCACACGCAGCCATTGTGCCAATCACACGCAGCCACTGTGCCCATCAAACGCAGCCACTGTGCCCATCAAACGCAGCCACTGTGCCAATCACACGCAGCCACTGTGCAATCAATTGTTGCCACTGTTCCCAAACACAGCCACTGTGCCAATCACATGCAGCCACTGTGCCAATCACACGCAGCCACTGTGCCAATCACACGCAGCCACTGTGCCAATCACATGCAGCCACTGTGCCCATCAAACGCAGCCACTGTGCCAATCACACGCAGCCACTGTGCCAATAACACGCAGCCACTCTGCCCATCAAACGCAGCCACTGTGCCAATCACACGCAGCCACTGTGCCCATCAAACGCAGCCACTGTGCCATCACATGCAGCCACTGTGCCAACACACGCAGTCACTGTGCCATCAATTGTTGCCACTGTGCTTATCACACGCACACTTTTACAAAGTCTTCCCATTGCTGTCAATGAGAAAACGCCAATGTCGCCTGAAAAAAAGGGTCCGGGACTTTTTTTCAGGCGACAGGCGTTCGGCGTCTATGAGATGTGAACCATCTCCATAGACAGCAATGGGAATTCTCCCCTCTAGCGACAGAAGCGTCCGGCGTCGGGCGTTTTGTCGCTCAGGTGTGAATGGAGCCTAAGGACTATAAGGGTATATGAGCTTACATCACTTCTGAGGGTACTAGTTGCCTTGTCCAGTCTAGATTTTGCCCTCAACTCTCCACAGAAACTGCTCTCCTAGAAACTCACAAATGATCGACTAATGGCTAGATCCAAATGGACACTATTCTGTACTCCTAGTCCTGCACCTATCTACTGCCTTTGATATGATTGACCACCCCCTCCTCCTTGATGCCTTTGGTCTCCATGACTGTACTCTTCGCTGGTTCTCTTCCTACTTATCCAACCACACCTTTGCCGTTACTTATGTAGCACTACCCCCGGAGGAGCTGCCTCTCAGTGTCCAGATACCTCGATCCCCGGTGGATTGTCGAGACCCTATTGGATCGCCAGCCTCTCATTGGCTCTCCTCAGATGGACTCCCCACCGAACAGCTATACCGCTTGGGATCTTCAAAATTGGGAACCCAGTCGACCACTGGGCTCCCTGCCACGGCTCAAATGTTCCGGACCAATATGGTCCCAGAACCAGGAACTCCACGTGGCATGCACACCCCGGCCAGGTAGGCCATAAGGCCGGGGTGCCGTGGTGCAGACACCCTAAAGGTGGATGCCACACTTGAAGAAGATACTTTCTATTTTTCTGAGAGGGATGCAAAAGGAGTAATGCTTAACTTAATTATTTGATTATATACTGACCTCCTATGTTAAACTAATGTCAATTCATATGCTCTGTATAAATGATGAAAAATGTTGAAAAATAAAGAAATTGAAAAAAAAAAAAAAAAAAGAAAAAGAAAAAGCACATTGCAGCGAGCGCGTCATAGAAGCAACGGGGATCCGACTTGGATTCCCGCCAATTCTAGCCACGGCGTTTGGTATAAATCATGAGGGGGAACTCCACGCCAAAGTTTAAATAATGGCATGGGTTCCCCCCCAGGGGCATACCAGGTCCTTAGGTCTGGTATGGGTTGTAAGGAGAACCCCCCTACGCCGAAATAACGGTGTGGGGGTCCCTCTACAATCCATACCAGACCCGTATCCAAAGCACACCGCCCGGCCGGTCAGAAAAGGAGTGGGGACGAGCGAGCGCCCCCCTTCTGAGCCGTACCAGGCCGCATGCCCTCAATATGGGGGGGGGGGTTGGGTGCTCTGGGGCAGGGGGCGCCCTGTGGCCCTCCCACCCCAAAGCACCCTGTCCCCATGTTGATAAGGACAGGGCCTCTTCCCGACAACCCTGGCCGTTGGTTGTTGGGGTCTTATCGGAATCTGAAAGCCCCCCTTTAATAATTCCATAATCACTGATGACTAAAAATAATATATAAAGAACTGGTTTTAGCCGGTGAAAATATAAATTGTTGTATCTTACCTTCCCCCACTGGAGCTTCGCCCTCTGCCGTCAGTTGGTAGAGGAGACAGACGGTGATCAGTAGATAAGACCACAGTGTAGACATGGCAGGTGGACCCCCAGCTACAGTCAGTGTGCTCAGTGCTCAGTCTTATCACTGCCTGTTCTGTCCATCACACACTGACAGAGGAAGCAACTCACGGAGATTCTGATCAACAACACGTATAAGAGAGTAATACTTCCTCTTTTGTGGTGAATGTAAAGATCTGCTCAAGATTCTGAAACCCTGATATTCTTAAGACTCAATAAGCCGAGTGTGACTTCCCTGGTCGGTATCATGACTTCTCTCTGACCTGTACACCTCAGGATCCCCATTTCATAAATCCACATGCTAAAGCAATGAAGGAACTGATAATCCTATGTGAAACACATTACAGCTACAGATAAATATCATTTAGGGCTAGTTTACACTTGCTTCAAAACAAGGCTTCGGACAGGCTTTGTTAAAGCTCTCTGATCGCCAGTCAAAGCTCCTTTTGCTTGGTGCTTCAATGAGGTTTCAGTGGGGCTTTGATGGGGCATCAGTGAGGCTTTGTGGGGCTTCAAGGGAACTTTGCCATAGACTTCTATGGAGGCTTTGAAGCACCACTGAAGCTACATGGGGTATCATTTTTGAAGCAAAGCCGAAGCAAAGCAAAAGCAAAGTGTAAACAGGACAGTAAGCTAACCATTTTATTAGTGACAGGAGTTTTGACTGGCATTCAGTGCTTTAGCGATCTCCTCAGGTGGACGGATCTCCCATCGATCGCGTCACTCGGCTCCTCCCCCACGCATATCATCACTGGACACGTGACTTATTCATGAATAAGTCACGTGTCCAGTGACGATACGCGAGGGGGAGGAGCCGAGTGACGCGATCGACGGGAGATCCGTCCACCTGAGGAGATCGCTAAAGCACTGAGCGGCGTTCTATGACTGTTACAGCTGAGCCTGATTTTATCGAGGTTTCCGTGAGTGCAATCATTGCATTGCAGTCCTTTTTATTTAAATTACCAAACGTTATTTGCACCATATCTGCTTTCTCTTTTTTATATGAGCTGCATTGCCCTGAAAAGGATTAGACAACCTAGGGGGTGAAGTCTCCATACATTGAACACTATACAAATTCAGGACTGTGTCTTTGCTTTTCTTCCTGACAGTTTGTGTACTGGATGCTGTTTTTTTCCCATGAAGATTACATGCTGGTTTTAAATAGGACTTTTTTACTTTTCACTTTCAGCACTTTATGGTGTTTTTTTGGCTTGTTGTTTTTGCACATGTGATACCCTTTTATGAATTGTAAGGGGTTCTCCTATATGCATTGTTTGTACTTAGAAATAAGTTAATACTAGCGCAACACACACATTTTTATCAATAGGGAAACAGTCCTGCTCCCACCAACACTTTGTATTTTTCAAAAATATATATAAAACAAGGTGCAATCAGCGCAAATATATAGATCAAAATTGATAAATGTTAATAGTGTATTAAGTGAAACGGACCCCCAGGGTTCAGATCACTGGTAATGCCAGCTGAACACTAAGGGAAATTCGCAAAAATCCAAGGAAAGTCAAAATAAATAGAAAAAATGCAGCGCAAAACTCAAATATATGATGCTGGTATGCTAAACCACCAATACCATTATAATGTGAATATAAAGAAAAAATAAAAATTTAATAAAATTCAAAATAACAGTCCAAAGTCCATAAGTGTCAGAAGATAAGTGAAATAAACGAAAATAAATCTCCACCGCGTGACAATCCACCAAATTTGAAGTGATCCCTCCACCGTTACAGATGGCTACTCTCACCTTCATATATGGACCACTGAATTAACAAATGGTCAGTAAGGCCCCTTTCACATTGAGGAGTTTTTCAGGCGGTACAGCGCTAAAAATAGCGCTGCTATCGCGCCTGAAAAACTCCTTCACTGCAGACTCAATGTGAAAGCCCGAGGGCTTTCACACTGAGGCGATGCGCTGGCGGGAGACAAAAAAATCTCCTGTCAGCAGCATCTTTGGAGCGGTGAGAGGAGCGGCATGTATACCGCTCCTTCACCGCTCCTTCCCATTGAAAACAATGGGAAACTGCGGCAATACCGCCCGCAATGCGCCTCTGTAGAGGCGCATTGTGGGCGGTATTAACTCTTTATCGGCCGCTAGCGGGGGTTAATACTGCACCGCTAGCGGCTGATACCCGCGGCAATTCCGGCGGTATAGCGCCGCTATTTTTAGCGGCGTTATACCGCCACCGCAGCTCCCGCCCCAGTCTGAAAGGGGCCTAAAGCAAATCAAATAGGCAGGTCAATGAACAGGAACCAGGCTGATGTGTCAGATCCTCATTAGGACAACCAAACCGCAAAGGACAGGTGCATGTAAAGAGATAATCACAGACTAAGTGCTCACTGTTGCAATGTGTGGATTTATTCTTTAAGAGAAGCAAAAGTCAGGCTACTCACATTTGGCCAGACAAAAAACGGCATGAAGTACAATCTTTAGGAGTGGACAGCAGATGAGCGACGTGATGTTCAGGCTCCTAAACCCCCGGACGCGTTGCGTTATATCAACTTCCTCAGCGGGGCCCCGCTGAGGAAGTTGATATAACGCAACGCGTCCGAGGGTTTAGGAGCCTGAACATCACGTCGCTCATCTGCTGTCCATATTTAAAGATTGTTACTTCATGCCGTTTTTTGTCTGGCCAAATGTGAGTAGCCTGACTTTTGCTTCTCTTAAAGAATAAATCCACACATTGCAACAGTGAGCACTTAGTCTGTGATTATCTCTTTACATGCACCTGTCCTTTGCGGTTTGGTTGTCCTAATGAGGATCTGACACATCAGCCTGGTTCCTGTTCATTGACCTGCCTATTTGATTTGCTTTACTGACCATTTGTTAATTCAGTGGTCCATATATGAAGGTGAGAGTAGCCATCTGTAACGGTGGAGGGATCACTTCAAATTTGGTGGATTGTCACGCGGTGGAGATTTATTTTCGTTTATTTCACTTATCTTCTGACACTTATGGACTTTGGACTGTTATTTTGAATTTTATTTAATTTTTATTTTTTCTTTATATTCACATTATAATGGTATTGGTGATTTAGCATACCAGCATCATATATTTGAGTTTTGCGCTGCACTTTTTCTATTTATTTTGACTTTGTATTTTTCGCCACTCTAGCCAGAGTGGGTATAGCGTACCTGGACAGGCTAACAGGCGATCTGCGCGCCCGTCACTTCCTATAGTGGGCGCTGTGTTTGAATTACTTCCATGCACTATAGCTGTCTGCTGGCTATAAAGCAATTCACAAGCCAAACAGCTAGTGTTCTATGATTGGAGTTTCACTGTGATGCATTGCACCTGATCTCCTGCCTATAAAGGCATGCATAGGAGATACGGGTGTGGTTCTATTATTGCTAGCCGTATACCAGTAGGGTGACCACATTTCTAAACTGTCATTCAGGGACCCCCCAGTCCCCTTGCCCCCCAAAAAATATTTTTTTGGGCACATTTTTGGAAAAACAAAAGCAAACGGTGGTAACAAGTTTAGACAGGTGGTATACAATGTGCACCTGCTTTAACTGAGTTACTTCTTAGTGTCACCTTCATCTTCATTACTGCCCCCCACTTCTGCCACCTTCTTCATTACTCGGTGTGTTGGGGGGACTCAATTTATTATTGCCCCCCACTTCTATCACCTTCTTCATTACTGGGTGTTGGGGGGGACTCAATTTATTATTGCCCCCCACTTGTCAGACTAATTTTTTATTGCCTCCTACTTGTCAGCCTCATTTTTTTATTGCCCCCAGGGCCCCACTTTGCTGTCCCCAGTCCGCCGACTTGTCACCTGACCTTCTCCATTAACCACTTCCGGACCGCCGCATGTACATTTACGTCGGCAGAATGGCACGTACAGGCACATTGGCGTACCTGTACGTCCCTGCCTAGACGTGGGTCGGGGGTCCGACCCCCCCCCCCCCCGCGCATGCGGCGGCTCCCGTGGCTTCAGGAGCGATCTTGGACGACGGCGAGGCTATTCGTTTATAGCCGCCCCGTCGCGATCGCTCCCCGGAGCTGAAGAACGGGGAGAGCCGTATGTAAACATGGCTTCCCCGTGCTTCACTGTGGCGGCTGCATCGATCGAGTGATCCCTTTTATTAGGGAGACCCGATCGATGACGTCACACCTACAGCCACACCCCCGTACAGTTGTAAACACACACTAGGTGAACCCTAACTCCTACAGCGCCCCCTGTGGTTAACTCCCAAACTGCAACTGTCATTTTCACAATAAACAATGCAATTTAAATGCATTTTTTGCTGTGAAAATGACAATGGTCCCAAAAATGTGTCAAAATTGTCCGAAGTGTCCGCCATAATGTCGCAGTCACGAAAAAAATCGCTGATCGCCGCCATTAGTAGTAAAAAAAAAAAAAACTATCCCCTATTTTGTAAACGCTATAAATTTTGGGCAAACCAATCGCTAAACGCTTATTGCGATTTTTTTTACCAAAAATATGTAGAAGAATACGTATCGGCCTAAACTGAGGAATTTTTTTTTATATATATATATATTTTTGGGGGATATTTATTGTAGCAAAAAGTAAAAAATATTGAATTTTTTTCAAAATTGTCATTCTATTTTTGTTTATAGCGCAAAAAATAAAAACCGCAGAGGTGATCAAATACCACCAAAAGAAAGCTCTATTTGTGGAGGAAAAAGGACGCCAATTTTGTTTGGGAGCCACGTCGCACGACCGCGCAATTGTCTGTTAAAGCGACGCAGTGCCGAATTGTAAAAACCCCTTGGGTCATTTAGCAGCATATTGGTCCGGTCCTTAAGTGGTCTTTAACCTTTGAAAATAAAAGAAAGGAAAAAAAAACAGTTTTAAGCAAGACTTCAAGATATTTTCTGTAGGAGCCATATTATCAATAAACGGATAGTTTTTAAATTAAAATGTAACAAGTTATATAATTCAGTGTTAGTGACAATAAAAAAAGGGGGTCCAGCCAGCTTTGTAGGAATTAACTGCACTGTCCCCATACATGGCCATTATGAACATTTTTATCATCAGTAGGGTAAAACTAACCTGTCTCACGACGGTCTAACCCTGGATTGTTCACCCACTGATAGGGAACGTGAGCTGGGTTTAGACTGTCGTGAGACAGGTTAGTTTTACCCTACTGATGATAATTATGGAAAATTCCATTCTTTAAAACGGTAGTAAAGCTCTCTTTGTGATTTTTACCTACAGTTAATCCTATAATAAGGCCTACAATAAAGCTGACCTGTAGGTAAAATTAATATTTCCTAAACCTATTGGAAGTATCTCACTAAAAATTACATTTTTGTTGCAGGGGAAGCCTGAAATCTGGCTTGTATCTTAGTGTAGACTTCTGGGAAAATTGGTGAGTCAATCAGACAAGCAGGAAATTATGTTTCTGGGGAGTGGTCTGTACACAGTCTGTGTAAACAACAACTCCAGGTGGCCATATTGCATTTTATAGAAAACTAGCTGAATACCCGGCGTTGCCCGGTCTTCCTATCTTTTCCTTTTGGGGAGGAAAATCATAGTAATATAAATATACCCATCTTTTATATAAGGGTGTAGGTAAGGGTTAATGTAACTGTCATATATTTTTATTTGGCATATAAGTAATATGTGTAGCAGGTATTAGTGAAATATCTCCAGGCGTACAGAAGTTATGTGGGAACATACATTTCTCATTGATTTGCATGGGACTTTAAACAAAAACCCTGACCCTCACAAATGGGGGTAGTTAAGGGATAAATTATCTATCCTATAGTTTAAGTGGACATATAAGTAACATGTGACCAAGTGTTATCGAAATATCTACAGCCGTTTGGAAGTTATGAAGTAACATGTATTTCCCATAGAGTTGAATGGGACTTTAAAGGAAAACCCCGACCATGGCAAATGGGGGTGGGTAAGGGTAAACCACCTATCCTATGTTTGTGGCTGACATATAAGTAACATGTGTGCCAAGTTTCATGTTAATATCTTTAGCCGTTTGGACGTGATGCTGGAACATACATACATACATACATACATACACACACGTTGAGTTTTATATATATATATAGATTACAGCAGCTGCAGATTGAAAAGGAAAGGTAATTTTTAATAACATTCAATTACAATATGACTTGTGTCACAATTGTACACACTATATTATTTTTTCTTTATTTGCTATTTTTTTCCCCCACGAAAGTGAAGTTACCCTTTGCAGTGGCGGCTGTTGCTCAAAATTTTTGGGGGGGCACAAACTGGAAAAAATCGATCAATTGCAGCCACTGTGCCCATCAATTGGCGCCACTGTGCCCATTAAACGCAGCCACTGTGCCCATCAATTGCCGCCACTGTGCCCATTAAACGCAGCCACTGAGCCCATCAATTGCCACTAGTTTGCCCCTCAAATTATGCCAGTTTCCCCTCAAATGCAGCCAGTTTGCCCCCTGCGCCCGGCACTGCAATGCATGAATCTATCTATTGTCGAGTGACGGGTGCAGGAGAGAGGGGGCGTGGTGTCTTCCTGTGCCCATTATGGATGCACCGCCATCTTTCATATTTATTGCCCATTGAAATGTACTGTATAATACCTTTATTTAGTATGTTCTTAAAGCACTCCCATTTTTCCTCAGTGTTCCTTGTTCCTAGGATACTATCCCATTTAATATCATGCAGCATAGAGCGTAGTTTGCGGAAGTTGTCTCTTGTATTTCCCTTGTGTTTCCTTTTCCTGTGGTTTATACTGAAAGTAATTAACCTGTAATCGCTGTTTCCCAGGTTGCCTCGTATTTCCACATCTGTATTGTTAGTAATCAGTAGGTCTAGTAATGCATTATTTCTTGTTGGCACATTCACCAACTGACCTTGATGAAATTGTCCTACAAGACAATTAGGAAATGGTGAGCCTTAGATGAATGAGCAGTTCCTTCTGCCCAGTCAATATCTGGATAAGTGAAATCCCTCATTATAATAACATTTTCCTGTCTTGCTACCATTCCTAACTGTGATAGGAGGTCAGGCTCCTCCTCATCACTCAGGTTAGGGGGCCTGTAGTATACACCCAGTATTACTTTCCCACTAGTTTCCTTCCTTTTCACCCACCTCCTCCCTTGCTTCATAAGTAGGGATGAGCTTTCTGTTCAGGCGGTGTTTTGCTAATCAGATGCTCACAGGCCACTAAACGAGGGCAAGCAGGCTCTGTGACTACAGCCAACAGTGCTGGTCATGGACACGGTCAGGGCCGGATTAACATAGGGGCTATTGGAGCTGCAGCTCCAGGCCCCTTTCTCAAGATAGGCCCATTTGCAGAAAAAATAAAAAAAGATTGACTTTAAGGGTTATAGCTCACATAGACCCCAAATTAGATTAAGACCTATCTCATCACTTGTTAAAATATGGGGCTGATATCATTTATGGTCCCGGGGATAAGGAGATGCTTACACAGCCTGTCAGAAGCTACATACAGAACAGCCGGTTTAAATACAAGCTGACACTCTCTGCAGCAGACTGAGAGGATGAGCTCACAGGGCTTATAATAATTATTTGTATATTACTTATGGTAATTAACCCCTTACCACCCAGACCGATTCTGACACTTCTCTCCTACATAGTGCCTCTCCTGTACATAGTGCCCGCTGTCATATAGTTCTCTCCTGTACATAGTGCCCACTGTCATACCCTCCACACTCCTCTCCTGTACATACTACTCACTGTCATACCCTCCACATTTCTCTCCTGTACATAGTACTCACTGTTATATCCTCCACACTCCTCTCCTATATGTAGTGCCCACTGTCATACCCTCCACACTTCTATCCTATACATAAAGCCCACCATCATACCCTCCACACTGCTCTCCTATACATACTGCTTACTGTCCTACTCTCCATACTTCTCTCCTGTACATAGTGCCCACTGTCATACCCTCCACACTCCTCTCCTATACATAATGCCCACTGTCATACCCTCCACACTCCTCTCCTATACATAATGCCCACTGTCATACCCTCCACACTCCTCTCCTATACGTAGTGCCCACTGTCATACCCTCCACACTTCTATCCTATACATAAAGCCCACCATCATACCCTCCACACTCCTCTCCTATACATACTGCTTACTGTCCTACTCTCCATACTTCTCTCCTGTACATAGTGCCCACTGTCATACCCTCCACACTCCTCTCCTATACATAGTGCCCACTGTCAATCCCTCCACACTCCTCTCCAGTACATCCTGCTCACTGTCATACTCTCCACACTCCTGTACATACTGCCCACTGTCATATCCTCCCCACTCTTATTCTGTACATACTGCCCACTGTCTTACCCTCCCCACTCTTCTTCTGTACATACTGCTCACTGTCTTACCCTCCACACCCCTCTCCTGTAAATACTGCCCACTTTCATAAACTCCTCTATTGCCGGCTGTCATACCCTCCACACTCCTCTCCTGTACATACTGCTTACTGTCTTACCCTCCACACTGCTCTCCTGTACATACTGTTACCCAACCTTACCCTCCACACTCCTCTCCTGTACATACTGTAACCCAACCTTACCCTCCAAACTCCTCTCCTGTACATACTGCCCTCATCATACCCTCCACACTCCTCTCCTGTACATAATGCCCCCATCATACTCTCCACACTCCTCTCCTGTACATACTGCTCTCTGTCATACCCTTACACTCCTCTCCTGTACATACTGCTCTCTGTCATACCCTCCACACTCCTCTTATGTACATACTGCCCACTGTCATACCTCCACACTCCTCTCCTGTACATACTGCCCACTGTCATACCTCCACACTCCTCTCCTGTACATACTGCCCCCATCATACTCTCCACACTCCTCTCCTGTACATACTGCCCCCGTCATACTCTCCACACTCCTCTCCTGTACATACTGCCCACTGACATACCCTCCACACTCCCCTCCTGTGCAGTGCATACTGCCCACTGTCATACCCTTCACAGTCCTCTCCTGTACATAGTGCATTCTGCCATACCCTTCATACTCCAGAATTATACAGAATATCCTCAATGTTACCAGCTCTAGAATGGGCACACTTTTGTTAGTTCAACTAAAGAAAATCTCAGTCCTCATATTTGTTCTGCCTATTATTAGTACTCATTTAATTTTGTGATTTCTACTGTGATGTATAGAGGAACATAGGGGATCTCAGCTACTGTAAATATAGCACTTGTATAAAAAAGTGTCCCTGAAAATATTTTTGAAATGTTGGCAACTATGCACTTATGAGATGATCCTGTGATATTAAAGTGGTAGTAACATTTGCTAACATTACTACTTTTTAGAGGCCCTGAGGTAGGTTATGCCGCAATGTACAAGTATGCACAGCATATTAGAATATTAGGGTACAGTTAAATTGTCAGGCTGAGCCCTCCAGTGCTGCGCTGTGATCAATCTGGCGGGGCCTGTGCGCTTCCATCTTCACTCGGTCTTCCTTCTGGGGTCTGTGCCTTTGGTTACATGCCTTGGCCTGGCTGCGTTGATGTCATTCCCACGCATTCTCATGTGCATACTCTCTCTCTAATTCCCCCTTTCTCTCTCATCCTTCCTCCCTTACCTCTCACCCCTCTCTCATCCCCCTTCTCTCTCTCTCATCCTTAGAGAGCCCCACCAAAATCCTCAGCACCAGGCCCATGATGTTCTTAATCTGGCCCTGGACACAGTGCATCCTCAGCAGGTCACTGACTCTATGTGGGTGCCTGATAGAAGAGAGGAGGAGTCACATCTCCAACGAGGCAGGATGCCCTCCAGGGGCCAGCTTAAGGGTAGCTACCCGACTGTATCACACCACAGAGCTACGCATGTGCAGGGCAATGCTGACTCCATGCGTATTTTGAAAAGTTCTCTGGTGGGGCCTTTTTTGAGACATGTGCAGCAGATCGCACCGTTGCTGTTTCCAACATATGTCTGAAGCATATCAAGCGTGGTCAAAACAACAGCCGCTTGGGCACCACATGCTTGACCAGACATATGTCGACCTCCCATGCAGTCCATTGGCAACAGTACTAAAAAGACCCACACCAAAGAACAAGGCGGACATCTCCTTGCTCCTCATCAGCTGGGATCTCCAACCCCACTATACCTTCAGTCCTCTCAGAAACCTGCACTGAGAGGAATGAAGGCGTAAAATGTTGTGGTTTCAAAGTACTTGCAGGCAATCTGCTAGCAGTACACCTAAACCTGATTGTAGCAGGCAAATTTCCCTACCCCAGTTGCTAAACCGTTGAAAGAAATTTGGTCCCAGTCATCCACATGCTCAGCGTCTGAATGCTAGTTTGGCTAAATTGCTAGCACTCCAACTGCTGCCTTTTCAGCTGGTAGACTATCCCCTTTCACGAATTTGTGGAATGTGCTGTACCTCAGTGGCAGGCCCGCAAACGCCATTTTTTTCTCGGAAGGCCATTCCGGCTCTTTACTGGCATGTGGAAGGCAATTTCTTGGCCTTGTTGGACAGGACGGTCAGTGGTAAGGTGCATATTACCGTTGACTCATGGTCCAGCAGGCATGGACAGTGACGTTATCTTTCTTTAACGGCGCACTGGGTAACTCTGCTGGCAGCTGGGAAGGATGCAGGACAGGGTGCAGTATTGTTGGAGCTTGTTCCTCCACCACGCCTCCAAAATGCTAGTAGTGGTAATTCTGTCACACCTCTCTCTTCCACCCCCTCCTCTTCTTCCTCTATGGCCTCTTCCTCTGCCGATTTGTCCTCGGAACTAGCGGTGCTCTGTAGGTGTTCAAGGGGCTACGCAAGCACTCAGGCAAGAAGATGCCATGCGGTGCTTCAGTTGGTCTGCTTAGGGGACAGGAGCCACACTGGGGCAGAGATTCTGTCAGCTCTGCAGGGGCAGGTTCAGAGGTGGTTGACACCACGCCAGCTTCAGCCAGGAATGGTGGATTGCGACAATGGCACCAACCTGCTCTCCGCACTCCGACAGGGACACTTGACCCATGTTCCCTGTTTGGCTCACATCCTTAATTTGGTGGTGAAGCAGTTCTTGACTAGGTACCCGGGCTTACAGGATCTCCTGGGGCAGGCCAGTAAAGTCTGTGGGCATTTCCGCTGGTCATATAATGCCAGTGCTCGGCTGGTTGACCTCCAAAAGGAATGCAACCTGCCCAAGAATTGCCTCATCTGTGACATGTCCACCAGTTGGAACTCAACGTTGGCAATGCTGCAGCAGCTGCACAGGCAGCAGAGGGCCATTAATGAGTACCTGTGTGAGTATGGCACCAGGACAGGGTCAGGGGAGCTTGGTTTTTTTTGCCACGCCAGTGGCTAACAATCAAGGATACATGCACTGTCATGTCACCATTTGAAGAGGCCACGAGGATGGTGAGCAGTGACAGTGCATGCATCACTGATATCATCCCTCTTGTCTTCCTGTTGGAGCACACACTGCGTGGAATAATGGGCAGGACACTTGAGGCAGAACAGAGGGAGGAAGAGGACGACTTCCTTACCTCTCATGGCCCCCTTTATCCAGACATTATTCCTGCGGGCCCGCCTATCACACAGGAAGAGGAGGAGGATGAGGATTGTGTCAGCATGGAGGGGGAGCCTAGCACTCAGCATCAGCAGCAGTCTTCAAGGGATCGTTTACAGTCCACAGAAACCCATGGACTTGTACGTGGCTGGAAGGAGGTGGCTGCGGATGATGTTGTCCTTAGTGACCCAGAGGACTCCAGACCAAATGCCTCAGCAAACCTATGCTGCATGGCCTCTCTGATCCTGCAAAGCCTGTGAAAGGACCCTCGGGTTTGTGGTATCAAGGAGAGGGATCATTACTGGCTGGCAACCCTTCTTGATCCACGTTACAAGGGTAAGGTTGCGGACCTTATCCAGCCTTCGCAGAGGGAGCAGAGGATGAAACATCTTTGGGAGGCCTTGCAGAAAGGTTTGTGCAATGCGTTCCCAGAGACTGGGAGGTTACAAAATCCTGGTCCTGGACAACGCGTTGCTGAGGCTTCGGTTAGTCACAGAAGGAGCGGTGGAGAAGGTGGCCGTCTGACCGATGCGTTAAGACAATTTTTTAGTCCACAGCCCCAAGGTCTGATCGGTTCCAGCAACCATCGCCAGCGTCTGATTTACATGGTGCAAGAATACCTAGGGGCAAATTCAGACTTGGAGACCTTTCCAACCAAAAATCCACTGGGTTCCTGGGTCTTGAGGATAGATCACTGGCCAGGGCTTGCACAGTATGATTGAGCTACTGGCTTGTCCTGCATCCAGCGTTCTATCTGAACGCACATTCAGTGCTGCTGAAGGCTTTGTAACCGATCACAGAGTGCACCTGTCCACAGACTCAGTTAATCGGCTAACCTTCATAAAAATGAATCAGTCTTGGAACACCACCAGCTACCAAGCACCTGATGCTGATGAATTTTTCAATGAATGTGAGATCCCTTGAAGACTGCCTATGCTGATGCTGAGTGACTATCCTGTTATGCTGAGTGACTATCCTATTCCTCTTCAATATTCATGTTGATAGCTTCTAAGAACATTTTTGTTTCTGGGCACCACCACCAGTGGCTAATGACCAATTGTTCTGCCCCTGTTTAACAGGGGCGTGTAATTAACATTTTTACTGTAATATTTCACAGCAGGGCTCGTTCCTGCGCTCAACTAGAGTATCTGTGAGGGGTTGCAGCGTTGTGGCACCAGCACCAGTGCCTAATGCCGCATACACACGGTCGTTTTTCGGCATGAAAAAAAAAGTCATTTTTCAGCATGTCCAAAAAACGAAGTTTTTCCAACTTCATCATTAAAAACGATGTTGCCCACACACCATCGTTTTAAAAAAATGATGAAAAAAGCGCGGTGACGTACAACACGTACAACGGCACTCTGAAGGGGAAGTTCTATTCGCCTTTGGGTTGCTTTTAGCTGATTCCTTGTTAGTAAAAGACGATTCACGCTTTTTTGTCTGTTACAACGTGATGAATGTGCTTACTCCATTATAAATGGTAGTTTTACCTGAACGAGTGCTCCCGTCTCATACCTCGCTTCTGGGCATGCGCGGGTTTAAAACGTCGTTTTAGCCCACACACGATCATTTTTTACAACTCGAAAAACGACATTTTGAAAAACGACATAAAAAAATGCAGCATGTTCGAATCTTTTTTTTGTCGTTTTTCAGAACCGATGATTTTAAATGACGTTTTTAAAAACGTCGTTTTTTTTTCATGCTGAAAAACGATCAAGTGTACGCGGCATAAGGCCCAATTTTTCTGTACTTGTTTAACAGGGGCGTGAAATTACAATTTTTGATCTAATATTTCTCAGCAGGGCCCGTACCTGCGCTCAACAAGAGTATCTTTGAGGCTTTACTGTTTTGTGCCACCACCACCAGTGCCTAAGGCCCAATTTGTCTGTACTTGTTTAACAGGGGCACGTAATTAAAAATTTTGATCTAATATTTCACAGCAGGGCCCGTTCATGCGCCCACCAAGAGTAACTTCGAGGGCTTACAGTGTTGTGGCACCACCACCAAAGGCCCAATTTTTCTGCCCCTGTTCAACAGGGGCATGTAATTACAATTCTTGATCTAATATTTCACAGCAGGGCCCGTTCCAGCACCCACCAACAGTAACTGTGAATGCTTACAGTGTTCTGGTACCACCAACACCCAAGCAAATCCCTGCCCAATAAAAAGCCGAATATACATATGTGCTCGAATTGCAGACCATCAGCGGTCAGCGGATCTCTAGTCTCTGCCCCCCAGCCATGCCGTGAACTGAATGGGTGGCTGTGAAGAGGCTGAGTGGGCGGCCATGGGCTCCAGGAACAGCCCAGCTGGGCAGCTGCAGAAAGGCTGGGAGAGTGGTGCGGGCTTCAGGAACAGTCCAAGATTTGGTGACCCCTGGCAAATCATCATTTGACCCCCGAGGGGGTCCCGACCCCCAGGTTGAGAACCACTGCTCTATACTGTCTCCTATGTGGGGGTACATATCGTCTAAAATATTGGGGAGGGGGTGGCGGTGGTTCTTTGTAATATGGTCTAGCATTATAATAGTCTCCACCATTATTCTGATAGCCACTCCCTGGCCCATATTCATAAGGTGTCTGTCTTTTAGGGGTGTGTTCCCTTAATGGTAAATATCTATTCTCTGTGTTAACGTTATAATTGAAGGATTCAGCCCTTTGATCCCCTGATTCCCTTCCTGCTGGAGGGGGAGGTCCCTGATTAGGTACATTTTTTTCAGGATTTTTTCCAGGATTTGAACTCCGTATTGACCTGTCATTGTTGACAGGTATCGGAGCCCTCGGAGTGGTGGTGTCTCCAAGGCCTTGGCTAATAGTGTATGTTTCTTGTTCCATTGAGGATTCCAGAGATAAAATTCTAATCATGTCTTCCTGCCATCTATACAGATTTCCCTCTTTGTAGTCTTTTATATCTCTTTGATGTTTCTTTACTTTTTTCTTTTTAATATTATTGTCATATTTGATAAGATATTTCTCTAGATTGGTGTATTTTTCTTTATATTCTTGGGATTCTGAATGGGGGGCTAGATTCTCTTTTGCTTGTGTGATTTTTGCCTGCAGGAGGTTCAGCTTAATGTTCCTCCTGCAAATAATCATCTCCATAAGCTTTTTTTCACATTTGTTGAAAAAATTATACCATTCGAGCATCAGCTTGGGATCTTCCAGTCCGTCGTTCGGACCTACATCCCATCTGAGGCTCCTGGGCGTGATATTTTCTTTAATGTATAATTCTTTTTTTTTTAAAAGGTTAACTTTTTAATGTATAATTCTAAGGTGGTAATGTCCCACCAGCATCTAATTTGTTTCTCCATATCATGTTTGAGATGATTGAAGGCATGATCTCTAAATTTACTTAGTTCTCAGTGTTTTCTTGAAAGATGTCTGCTATGTTCAGGTGTCTATTGGTCAGAAAATGTAAAATGTCCATAATTGCAAATTATTTAACGTGATACAATTAAACACTAATATGAGTAAACTTGCAACTCAATATAAATAAAGGCTGCCAACCAATTGCGATTACAAACAGTGAATATAGCTAAATGTGGAAAATGGCGCCTTTAACAATGAAAATAATAGATTAGCAATAAAAAATTATAAGTGCAGCTCCAAAAATTAGTGAGTGACCAATACAACTGTGAAAGAAAGGTACAAAAGGGCGCAACAAGTGTAAATAATGTCCATATAAACACCATGGTTGGCAGCCTTTATTTATATTGAGTTTCAAGTTTACTCATATTAGTGTTTAATGTATCACGTTTAATAATTTGTGATTATGGACATTTTAAATTTTCTGACCAAAATAAATTGGGCTGTTAACATTATTGGGGATAATAAAGTCACCAAGAATTATAGTGGTTACTTTAGAAGAGAGAAAGTAGGGTAGCCAGGCGGAGAAGTCATAAAAAAAGCGCAAAATGAGTCCAGGAGGTCGTTAAATCATAGTGCACCTCGAAAGAAGAAAGGGATAAAACTGGAGCATTCAGAACTTTATGCATTAGAGCTGCTTTGGGCAACAGTGGCGTCTCCAGCTTTCATATACAGGGGGGGCACATGGGGGGACAGGGACAAAAGTAGGGGGGGCAACTATATGCAATTATATATATATATATATATATATATATATATATATATATATATATATATATATATATATCCTGGGGCCCTTTACTACGATCCCACTATGGGCCCTTTCACATGTTCTGCAGTGAGCTCCCTTCCTACTATACTGGGACCCCCAGGGTGGCAGAAAACAAGAGATATATGTCACCAGCACACCAAGAAAATATAAGGGTCCAAAGCAGTGGGAGAACTATCATTGTTGCCCTGGTGTTCTGCCACAGTGGGGATCCCCAGTTGTCCTGTCCCTGCTATTTACAGCGCTGGTCTGGCGTCTGTCTCCTTGGCAGCGGCGGCAGTCTATTAGGACCTAGTGCTGGTGACATTATGGGTGCATGCAGGGGAAGGCTGGCACTATTGGTTATAGAGAGCCGAGCCCCCAGCTGGTCACCTAGCAGCAGTAATGCTGTATAACCTTCTCTGTTGACATGCTGATGGGCATGTGATCCAGGTGATGCTCTCAGTCAGATCTAATAAACACAATATTTATTAGCATCAAGAGTACAACCACATAAATATAATCAACCGTATGATCAGCAGCCATGTGGGCTCTATGCCTGTAAAGTGTGGGCTCTATGCCTGTAAAGTGTGGGCTCTGTGCCTGTAAAGTGTGGGCTCTATGCCTGTAAAGTGTGGGCTCTAGGCCTGTAAAGTGTGGGCTCTAGGCCTGTAAAGTGTGGGCTCTATGCCTGTAAAGTGTGGGCTCTAGGCCTGTAAAGTGTGGGCTCTAGGCCTGTAAAGTGTGGGCTCTAGGCCTGTAAAGTGTGGGCTCTATGCCTGTAAAGTGTGGGCTCTAGGCCTGTAAAGTGTGGGCTCTAGGCCTGTAAAGTGTGGGCTCTATGCCTGTAAAGTGTGGGCTCTATGCCTGTAAAGTGTGGGCTTTGATCAATAAAATCTCTGATATTTATGACTAGGAATTGACTAAGAGCATCACCTGGATTGCATCCCGATCAGCATGTCAGAGAAGGGTCCACTGCTGCTAAGCAACCTGCAGGGAGCTCAACTGTCTACAACCAATAGAGATGGGCTCGGGTGTGTTTGAAATCCCACATGCCCGATCCCGCCAGGAAGCCGACACTCCACAGTGCTAATCAATGTATGGGCTGCCTAAGAGCTAAGACCAGCCATAGACAGTTTAAATCTCAGCTGGTTCAGCAGAAACTGGCTGAGATTTGAACCATTAATGAGCAGATTCTCTTATGATTATCACTAGTGGTTGCTGTATAGCCACTGGTGATAATCACTGTTTGTCGGGAGAATATAATTGCTGGGCAGGAGGGATATTCCCCTGTCACCACTGTCTGTTGATGGGGGAATCATGCAAGTTTCTTTCCTGCAATCTGTGGATGCAGGAAAGAAATATGCACCATATATTATCTGCCTAACTGAAAGTGAAAGTAAATTGTGAATGTTTTGAAAGAACAGGAGAGGGGGAGGGAGACAGATTGGGGGGGGGAGAGAAGGGATGGAGATAATGTAGTTCAGTAATTAAAGTGTACTGCAGTCTTAAACACGGCCCAGGCTAGAATATCTGGTTGTGTGAGCGCTCGCATTATGCAGTGTCGGCGAGCACAGGGAGGGGGAGGAATCCCCCGCAGAGCTGACTGGGGACGCTCTCCCTCTCGGGGAGCAAAATACAAAAATTGCAAAAAAAATAAAACATTTTTTTTGGGGGGCACATGGTGGGGAACAGCATGATGTTGGGGGGGTCAGGGCCCCCTCTGGCCCCCCCTAGGGACGCCTCTGTTGGGCAAGGCTTCCAAACACAGCCCAATGCATATGGTGTGAATGGGCCCTGACACCGGGGTATCTATTACTCCCATTGATCCTGCTGGGGAAATAATGACTTCCACTGATGTTGGGGTATTTTCTACTCCTAATGACTTCTGATGCCTAGAAATGTATTACTCCTACCAAAGCCAGGACACTTTGTGCATTTGCATATATGCGTAATTTTGGATGGTGGCAGTTTAATAATAGACTCCATCCCTAAACACAACTAATATAACTTAATGCTTAAAGGGTCACTAAATGAAATTTTTTTTTTTTTGCTGAAATTACTGTTTACAGGGTATAGAGACATAATAGTTAACTGATTCCTTTTAAAAATGATTACACATAGATAAAAAACAATCATGTAATGTACCTACAGTTTCAGTTTCGTTTTGGCTGTTGTTTCCTGGTTCTCTGATGTACAGAGCCAGAGAGCCAATAGAGGGCAGTGATGGTTTGTAAAACGAAACTGGATTGGTGCTGAGGGGTTTTAGACACACAGTAATCACACCTCCTTGATTAGTCACCACAGTGAGAAATCTCCCAGTACGGTGGTGATCAGGAAACAGACAACCAGGAAGTGTCCAGAACAGAGAGGAATTACAGCAACATCAAAGCAACAATGAACAATGAGGACATGAAACCAGGACTGCAGTAAGGTAAAGGAAGCTATTTAGCTAAAAAAAAAATTCCTTTAGTGACCTTTTAAGACTGTAAAGGGCAGATGCAGACAGGAATGGAGCCCACTCACACTCCTGTACCAGATGATGCAAGTCTGAAAAGGAAGGGTGCACACCGCTGGTCAGAAGTCAAGAGTCCCCCCCCCCCTTTTCATCACAGTGCACGCCCTTACCATGTGCTGCTGCTGGGAAGAAGCTGAGGGTGGAGCTTGGAAGCAGAGAGTGCAGGGTCTGGAGGAGGAGCAGAGGAGGGCTGGAGTCAGCTGTCGAAGTCTGCTGAATGCTGAGACCAGTGGAGGCGGAGAGGAGGGGTTGCTGTGGCTGCACAGAGAGGTGTGGGATCTGTAGGAGGAGTTCTGTCCTCTCTGCTGCCGACTGCTGAGAAAAGGTGGGGTCGGAGCTGCAAGCGAGGTGTGAGGGACACATGAAATAGCCTGGCGGGCCGCGTTCGGCGCCCGCAGGCCTTGTGTTTGACACATGTGCTCTAAGTCATCCAGATACCCAGATTTAGTCAGGAGGCTGCACAGTAATATTATTGTGTAATATCTCAGCAGCATCATAACATTACACTACACACATTGGTGTGTTGTGTAAGCACCAGGGGGCTGTTTGAATGTTTAACAGAATGAGTACATAAATAATTTTATAATATAAGGCCCAGATTCACAGAGAGCAAGGCGCACATTACGCCGCCGTAGAGCAAACACTGTACGCTACGCCAACGCAGCGCAGAGAGGCAAGCATTGCATTCAGCAAGCCAGTGCTCCCAACACTGCGCCAGCGTGGCGTGGGTTTCGAAGGCGCACGTTGGCATAGGTGGAAGTGGGCGTGAACCCATGCAAATGAGGCGTGACCCCATGCAAATGATGGGCCGAGCGCCAGACAGGTACGTATCATGAACTGCGCATGCGCCGTGACGTGGACGCATACACAGCACCCCCTGCGCCTGCTCACAACCACGCCGGCACAACTGCCTAAGCTACATCGGATCACCACGTACGCCGTGAACATAACGTATGCCCAGCCAGACACACGTCCAACGCACTATACGCTGGCTTGTGTTCCCTGGTGCAGACCTCTGCATGTCTGTTGCCGGGTTGCACCTCATGTATGGGGAATAACTTTACGCCGGACGTACAACTTATGCGCTGGGCACACGCATGTTCGTGAATCTGCGTATTTCCCTCATTTGCATGTTTGAATGGCTAATCAATAGGAGCGGCAGCATGCTCCCAGCCCATATGTGCACCCACCCTACGCCGGCGTGTGCAACATACGCTGGCTGGGTGTAGCCTGTTTTTGGGCGCGTGTTGGTTTGTGGGTCTGGCGCACACATACGCCGGTGCACATTTGCACTTACGTTGGCGCAACGTGCTATACGTCGGCGTAAGTGCTTTGTGAATCTGGGCCTATATATATATGTAGCTCCAGGCTATTTTCAGAGCCGCTGCTATGGTAAATTTGAGGAGAGTTCAGAGAGGTAGTTGGCTCTGAACCTGTTTATTTGGTTAAATTTGTGGCCTCTGCTCTAGCTTTGGCTGTACTGTCTGTGAATGCTGTCGTCTGGGGAGTGAGTCCCGCCCCAGGCCGACAGGTGGCAGCAGCAGGGTCAAGTGCAGTTGAGTATTTCTCCCCAGCGGCCAATCAGTGAGGGTGGCTGCCTCGCTGTGCATGCTGGAAAAGGGGTATTTAAAGGGCAGATGCCATTGGTTTGGGAGGCAGCAGTGTCAAAGGGTAACAAAACCAGAGAGACTGCTCCACCCCAAGCTGAATTGCCTGTATTGAAAAGAGCCCCAGATGCTCTTGTCCGGCCGGGACTGGGACATTTCCGCACGCTGCCAAAACTTGCGCACCTTCAGCGAATTGTAATGAAGAAGGTGGCCCTGGACTATGGGTGGGAGTTCCTGTATGTGCCCGCAGATCTCATGGAGATCTCATGCTCATCACCAGCTTGAAGGTTGCCTGGAAGCTTGGAGTCACGGCCGGCACATTTACCATGATCGGGTGGTTATCAAAAGCCCCAGAAAAATTGACCGGGTATACTCGATCACCACGTTGAATGAGCTAGGAGACCTCATTACTCTGCCTGATCCCAGGTTTTATCTGTAAGCCGAAGCAGAAGGATTGGTAGGCCCAACACCTACAGTGTTTGCTGTTTTGTGCTGCTTAAATAAGTCCAGAACAGGAACGATTTTAGATTTCTTTTCCCTCCCCACATTTGCTGTGATGTGTATGACTTTGGGGGGAATAAAAGGTTTAGTCAGTTATACTAGGTTCCTGGGGATTTCACTGCTCAAGTAAAGAATGGAAATTTTTCTTTGCCAACATGTTCTATACCCTGATAACAGACTATAGTGTACTTACTCGATCGGAACGCTGCCGCTAGAGGACAGTGTTCTGCAACTTTCTGCTAAGAGAGACTTTGTTTTGTTTTTTTGCCTCTACAGTTTACAAATAAGTGAAAAAGAAAAAAAGTACAGCGCAATAAAAATAAATAAATAAATATAAATAAAAATAAATGTGAATTGAAAACCTGCACGGGAAGCGCAGGTTAATATCCCCTATATTAACCTGCAGGTTTTCAATTCACATTTATTTTTATTTATATTTATTTATTAGATAAATGAATGAACACTAAAAGACAATCAGATAAATGTGATCAATAATATGGAATAATATATGAGAAATAAACCAACATATGTGACATATCGTTGAAAGATCTTAGAAAAGTGCAGAGGTGAATTTCACAAACATATGTGCCAAAAATAAACCAAAAAAAACTTTTAGTATTAAAAAATCTTTTGAAGTTGTGGTGCCGTATGATAAGGTGAAAAAAAGTCCACAAGTGATAATCCAGTAAAGCGCTGTTTATACAATATTCTAGACGTGACACCAGATATATTCTGAACAGACTCTCCACCAGAAAGAAGACACCCAGGTGTTGAGGTAATGTAGTCTGCTTACCACACTGTATGACCGCTACAGCGATCGGAATGAACTCAGGTAAATAATTGAAGTCTCCCACTGAGACTAGATGGTAGGGAATCCTGAATGGGTCCTGTGCTGTTGCCTCGAAAATTCAGCTCAAAGGGAAAAGGTACAAGAAAAATCCCCCATAGCGTGATATCGTTTCAACTGGCAATATTTATTGTAACTATGAAACTGAGTACACTCACATTTTGGGTTAAAATGACATGCGCATAGGAACCAGAGCGACTGGCTGCAACATCAAATCTCGGCGTCTCCTCCACACGTTCTCCCGCTGTCTCTGCTCGTGTAGTTGGACGTGATGATGTCAGAACGCTAGCCACGCCTACGCGTTTCGTCAGAGACCTCTTCTGGATTGTTTGTGATAATTTGTGTCAAAACTGCCGGCAGTTTAACCACTTCAGCCCTGGAAGATTTTACCCCCTTCATGACCAGGCCATTTTTTGCGATCCGGCACTGCGTTACGTTAACTGACAATTGCGCAGTCGTGCGACGTTGTACCCAAACAAAATGTATGTCCTTTTTACCCACAAAAAAAGAGATTTCCTTTGGTGGTATTTGATCACTCATACTTAACAATGCCCAGCTTCTTAATGAGGAAAGAGAAAGCTTTATCCAGCGAACTAAAGCAAAGGCAGAAGCAAAATTAATGCTGCCACGGGACACTGTATCTCACAAATCTGTATCCACCAGACGTTCTAAAGGTTCCTCTAGATCCCGAAGTTCAAGGCACTCAACGCTTAGTGAACAGCTAATAAATGCCCGCGCCGAAGCAGAGGCTATCAAGGTACGGGCCGCATATGCAAAAAAGAGAGCAGAAATGGAAACCGAGGCAGCGCGTCAAAGGGCAGCAATTGAAGCTTTAAAGGAACAGAGCAACTACGAGGCAGCTGCAGCAAAACTAAAGGTTTTGGAACAAGCTATCGGTGCAGATGAAAACGCTAGCGAAAGGGTCAGCGTCAAGGCAGATGTAGAAGATCCTTTTGAACGCACTAAGAACTATGTTCTAAACCACAGCAGTGAACACTCAATTACCTCCACGTTTCACGGCAACGCAAGGACTTCACCACATCATCAGGTAAAAGCTGTTCCAGCCACTTCCTACATGCAAACCCACCCCAGTGCAGCTCCCGACTGTCATGCTGATCCCGCATATGTCACAAAACGGCACACTAATCCGCAAGCAAGTCGCCAGCCTCCTGCTAACAGTACTGTTCCAGACCTTCACCCAACAATTCAGCTGAATGCCCTTGCTGCACCATATCTTCCCATGTCTCTTTGCAACAATACCATAAACAATGCAATCCACAACAATCAACCAGCAACCTCCTATGTAAAGTCAGAGGCAACCGATACAACAGAGGTAGTAAAGTACTTACTTCGACATGAGCTCACCAAGTCAGGCCTAGTAAACTTCGACGACCATCCTGAAAATTATAGAAGCTGGAAAGCCGCTTTCAAAACTACATTAGGCGGTATCGGTATTACTGCCGATCGTGAGCTGGATCTGCTGATCGGGTTGCTTGGCCCACAGTCTACAGAACGTGTCAAGAGCCTCAGGTCAGTTTACATCGACAATCCAGCTGCAGGTCTCACCGCAGCATGGGAGCGTCTAGAACAGACTTACGGTAGTCCTGAAGCCATAGAGAATGCATTGCTCAAACGATTGGAAAATTTCCCAAGGATATCTGGTAAGGACAATAAAGAGTTCCAGAGACTCAGTGACCTTCTTCTCGAAGTCCAGCTTGCCAAAACTGACCCTAAGCTACCTGGCCTCAGTTACCTGGACACTGCTCGAGGAGTTAACCCTATCGTTTGCAAGCTTCCGCATGGCCCACAAGAAAAGTGGATCCAAGTTGGGTCATCATACAAACTGGAAAACAAGGTTTCCTTTCCCCCGTTCTCCTACTTCTGCAATTTCGTCAGGAACATTGCTGACACCAAGAACGATCCTAGTTTTGCATTCAGTGAGTTCAATACTCCCTCACCTAAAGGTGACAACCTACATACTAGCTACAGGAACCGCAGAGGTCCCGTGTCTGTTAGGAAGACAGACATTATTCCCACTCCCGCCCCAAACAAGAGCGGCAAGATCGAAAACCCAAACCGATTATGTCCCATCCACAAGAAGCCTCATCCCCTCAAAAAATGTATCGGTTTCAGAAAGAAGCCCCTACAAGAACGAAAGGAACTCCTAAAGACTTTTGGGGTATGTTATAGATGCTGTGCTTCCACCGATCACTTTGCCAAGGAATGTAAAACTCCTATCAAGTGCATAGAGTGCGGTTCCGAGGACCATGTGCAAGCACTCCATCCCCTTGAGTCCAATCCTTCACAACATGCAGACCTTCCTCCTGGGTAGAACCACAGCGGGAAGAGTACAGATCACGTACCTAATTCCACCATGGTATTTTCTTTGTGCACTGAAGTCTGTGGGGAAGACCACTGTGACAAATCTTGCGCTAAAATATGCCTAGTGAATATTCATCACAAGGATCAGCCAGAAAAGACTTTAAGGGTGTATGCTATCTTAGATGATCAAAGCAATCGATCGCTTGCACGATCCGAACTGTTCGATCTATTTTGCACAAAAGGAGAGGTTCACCCTTACACCTTAGGCACTTGTAGTGGAACTACAGAGGTTTTTGGAAGAAGGG
This sequence comes from Rana temporaria, assembly GCF_905171775.1. NCBI lineage: Eukaryota > Metazoa > Chordata > Amphibia > Anura > Ranidae > Rana > Rana temporaria. Next base: position 684,072,672 of record NC_053489.1, on the reverse strand, counting down.
CTCATGGATTTATTGTGTCCTCCCTAGAAAATAACCTACAATTACCCTTACCTACACTTGTAGAGTGTAACCAGATACCAGCCAACAAAGAAGAAATACCTACACCAGAAGTTGCCTTCTACCACCCTCATCTAAGGTCAATAGCCAGTGAAATCCCACCACTTGACAAAGATGCTAAAATCCTTCTTCTGCTGGGAAGAGATATTCTAAGGATCCACAAGGTACACAGGCAGGTCAGCGGACCTCCAGAGGCCCCATTCGCCCAGTACCTGGACTTAGGCTGGGTCATCATAGGCAACGTCTGTATAGGCAAAATGAAAAGGCCTACTAACATTTCTTCATTCAAGACAAATGTATTGCCAAATGGTCGTAATACTCACTTTGAGCCATGCCCACATCACTACTGGGTAAAGGAGAAGGTAACTAGCTGCAAGTTGCAACATTGCAACACAAACCTTTCCCGCACCTACGATGACAGCTTTGGTTCTACAGTTTTCAATGCAAGCAGTGAAGACGACAAGTTGGCTCCTTCGGCAGAAGACAAAGAATTCCTTAAAGTAATGGACAATGAGTTCTTTCAGGAAGATTCCAATAGCTGGGTAGCACCCCTACCCTTTCGCCTCCCGAGAGAGAAGCTACCAAACAATCTACATCAAGCAGTCAAAAGATTCTCCTCCTTAAAGCGTACCTTAAGCAGGAAGCCAGAGATGGAAAGACATTTTGTGGACTTCATACAGAATATCTTTGACAGGGGTCATGCCGAACCCGCACCCCCATTGAAAGAAGGAGAAGAATGCTGGTACCTCCCTTCCTTCGGTGTGTATCACCCACGAAAGCCAGACCAAATCAGAGTTGTCTTTGACTCCAGTGCCCAACATGAAGGTTTCTCACTTAACGACATGCTCCTCACAGGGCCCAACTTGAACAACAACCTCATTGGAGTCCTAATTCGCTTTCGTCAAGAACCTGTAGCGGTGATGGCCGACATTCAACAAATGTTCCACTGCTTCATCGTCAAGGAAGATAACAGGAATTACCTCAGGTTTCTATGGCACAAGGACAACGACATCAACAAAGAGGTAATTGATTACCGAATGAGGGTGCATGTCTTTGGGAACAGCCCTTCCCCAGCTGTAGCAATCTATGGACTAAAAAAGACAGCTCAGCTTGGAGAAGCTGAGTATGGATCCGATGCTCGTCAATTTGTTGAAAGGAACTTTTACGTAGATGACGGGCTCAAATCCTTTCCTACTGCTAAAGAAGCAATTAATCTTCTTACCAGAACAAAGGAGATGCTAGCTGTAGCAAACTTGAGACTTCACAAAATTATATCTAACAGCCAAGAGCTAATGAATGCATTTCACCCTGAGGACTATGCTGCCAGTGTGAAAGACCTTGACCTTGGGTCAGACACACCCCCTATGCAGAGAAGTCTAGGTCTGCTGTGGAACATCAAAGTAGACACATTCACCTTTCAGGTGTCAACCTGTGACAAACCCTTCACCAAGAGAGGAGTCTTGTCCGTAGTGAACAGCATCTACGACCCACTGGGATTTATAGCCCCAGTCACCATCCAAGGTAAGATGTTATTAAGACAGCTTACTACTGATAACATAGATTTGGAAACTCCGTTACCTATTGAGAAACAACAAAGATGGGAGAAATGGAGAGGTTCTCTGAAGACATTAGAACAGCTCCAAATTCCACGTTGCTATGCCCCAGTCTCTATCTCAGCCGCTGTCCAGAGGGAAATCCATATTTTCTCAGATGCATCAGTTGAAGCTATAGCTGCAGTGGCCTATTTGAAGACCTCAGGAGTTAATGGAGACATACACTGCAACTTTGTTCTAGGCAAGACAAAGCTAACACCAAAACCCGCACATACCATACCCAGACTTGAACTTTGTGCAGCTGTGCTAGCAGTGGAAATAGCTGAAGTCATAAAGAGTGAAATGGACATTAACATTGATTCCTTCACATTTTACACAGACAGCAAGATAGTGCTTGGTTACATTTACAACCAAACTAAACAATTTTACGTGTACGTCAGCAATAGAGTAGAACGTATCAGAAGGTTCTCCTTGCCAAAGCAATGGCATCATATTCCCACTGACCTTAATCCTGCCGATTGTGGGACAAGAGCTATATCTTCAGTAGCTCTCCTCGACTGCTTGTGGCTGTCGCCTCCAAGATTTCTTTCTGAAAACTCCTACTCAATTTCCACGGACACTACCTATGAACTGGTACATCCTGACGATGATAAAGAAATCAGGTCTATGTACACCACACTGCGTACCTCTGCAAGTTCAGAACAAAAACTAAAGTCGCATGGTTTTGAACGTTTCTCAACCTGGTCATCAGCTGTTAGGGCTGTTGCTTATTTGATACACATTGCCCATTGTTTTAAAAGGAGCTCAACTTCAGAATGTCATGGCTGGCATATCTGTACCAACCTCCCTACTGCAACGGAAATTGAGCAGGCGGAAAAGGGTTATCATTCGCTGTGTACAACAAGAAGTGTACATGGAAGAGTTGCACAGATTCAAAGGTGGAATACCTCTATCAAAGGGTAGTTCACTATTTAATCTGAACCCTGTAGTCGATGACAATCAGTTGCTACGAGTTGGAGGTCGAATAGAGAAATCTGACCTGTGCAGCAAGGAACAAAACCCCGTCATCATACCAGGTCAGCACCACATTGCCACTCTTCTAATACGGCACCATCACAAACTAATACAACACCTAGCCAATGTGTTTTGGCACCGCTGGAGAAAAGAGTACCTGCATACCCTTCAAAGCCGTTCCAAATGGCAAACACCCAAGCCTAACCTCAAAGTAGGAGACCTTGTTCTTCTGAAAGATAGAGAAGTCTGTCACAATGAGTGGCCTATGGGTCTTGTAACAAACGTAATGCCCAGCGATGACGGAAAGGTTCGAAAGGTTGAGATTAAGATAACTAAAGGAGGTTCTGCTCGGACTTTCTCACGACCAATCACGGAATTGGTGCTTCTTCTCCCAAGTGAGTGACTTAGGCAGGAGTACCGGCTATACCTGCTATGGCGGGGAGAATATCACTATCACTATTGACTGTGCTACTGTTGAAGTCCCACGATTATAAACTATAGACTACAGGACTCAAGCCATCTCTTTTTGGACGTCATGTTTCATTGTTCATTTACTGCATACCTTCTTGTGTTTGCGGGTATCTCGTATCTATGGTTTACACACCAGTTTTACCTTTAACGTTTCTTCCCCTACAGGTTCAAGTTGGACTTATCTTTATATATGTAATAGACTTTGAAATCTAAAGATTTCAGGCGGGGAGTGTCATGTTACATGATATTATTTTTATTATGTACTGTCTCTTTAATGTCTATCTAGTTTGTCTCTTGTGGCATTCCGTAGTTTCCATGCTGCTCAGTCTCCTCCCCCTCTTTTTCTGTATCAGTCATTTTAATGCTGTAATTCATGTGACCTGTGTGTATCTTCTACCTGCATGGAAGAATCGTTATTTTACCTGTTGTAACTTGCATTCTACGGATCATACGACAAATAAACATCGCCAGATCTTCTTTCATGTGAGTTGTGACTGAGTAAGCTATCTGGAAAGGTGATTTGGTATGGATAATCTCTTCAGGGCAATGAGCTCCATGTGCTACTGAAAACCACATTCATAGCCTTTGCAGCCGATCCAGAATAGACTGGGTCCCCAGTTTGAAATGGTCCTGAGCTGTCCGTCCACTGGGAGGAAGCTGACCGATGGATACCTGTCCGGGAGATACCGAGCACGAGGCTGGTGTTTCAGGAGAGGCTTGACTATTCAATGGAGGACACTTTGGCTCTGAGAGGCTGGACGCTGGTTGCCTATCAGTTTCTGATCTAACTAAAGCTATTTGAAGGAGATCCGGGTGCTGAATCCAATTGAGAAGGATTTTGGACCAAAATTTTCTCCAATATTCAGGAGGGTCTGTGGCAAAGACTTAACCACTTAACCCCCGGACCATATTGCTGCCCAAAGACCAGAGTACTTTTTGCGATTCGGGACTGCGTCGCTTTAACAGACAATTGCGCGGTCGTGCGACTTGGCTCCCAAACAAAATTAGCATCCTTTTTTTCCCACAAACAGAGCTTTCTTTTGGTGGTATTTGATCACCTCTGCGTTTTTTATTTTTTGCGCTATAAACAAAAATAGAGAGACAATTTTGAAAAAAATGAATATTTTTTACTTTTTGCTATAATAAATATCCCCCAAAAATATATAAAAAAACATTTTTTTCCTCAGTTTAGGCCGATACGTATTCTTCTACCTATTTTTCGTAAAAAAAAATCGCAATAAGCGTTTATTGATTGGTTTGCGCAAAAGTTATAGCGTTTACAAAATAGGGGGTATTTTTATGTCATTTTTATTAATATATTTTTTTTGCGACATTATGGCGGACACTTCGGACACTTTTGACACATTTTTGGGACCATTGGCATTTGTATAGCGATCAGTGCTATAAAAATGCATTGGATTACTATAAAAATGCCACTGGCAGTGAAGGGGTTAACACTAGGGGGCGGGGAAGGGGTTAAGTATGCCTGGGTGTGTTCTTACTGTGGGGGGGGGTGGCCTCACATTGGGAAACACTGATCCTCGGTTCATACATTGTATGAACAGAAGATCAGCATTTCCCCTGCTGACAGGACCGAGAGCTGTGTGTTTACACACACAGCTCCCGTTCCCCGCTCTGTACCGAGCGATCACGTGTGCCCGGCGGCGATCGCGCCCGCCGGGCACACGCACGGGAGTCGGGGGCGAGCGGGGGCGCGCGCGCGCGCCCCTAGTGGCGGCTGAGAGAGAGGACGTTATACTACGTGCTCTCGCCCAGCAGAGCCAACTTGCCGACGTAGAACGGCGGTGCGCGGTCGGCAAGTGGTTAAAGCGGTTGTAAACCCTCCTATCTTTTTCAGCCAAGGAAGCTGCCATCTGCCACATGCCTCATATAAAGTCCCAACCCCACTTTTTTCTATAACATTAACTAAGGGATGGAGATGCGATTTCAGGAGTGTTACATAATTGCCTCCACAGATCTGCCACCAACAAGTTAATTCATGCATTGTCATTTTTTGACTAGCTGACCCAGTTTGATGTGGTCCGCATCCAGTTTGGTGGTATTTAAGTTTGGTAGGCATGTTTTGGTTTCACCCCTGTTTTTTGTCTTTTCAGTGCTCTCATTTGCCAGACCAACCATAGATAGGGGCGGTTCTAGGTTACCTTCTGCTCCCTGTCTATTAATTAGCACACCTGGGTTCCTCCTTTTGGAGGCCTTAAAATTCATAGTTAGGACTGCAGTTACATAGAGTGCCGTGACGTGGCCTGCAGGTTCCCAGGTATTTGCAAATGACTGCAACTAAACCTCTGTTTTAATTACATACAGTTAGACAGATGAATTTGGTTTTGTGCTTCTTTGGTTTGGTATTTTTGAGCCTGACTATTATGGTAAGAATTTTTGTATTTTCCATATGTATATTTAATCGCATTATGCTAATCGCATCTCATTCAAAGTCCCAACCTTCCATTTTTTAAACCCTTTTAGGCATGGAGGCCTGTGGTGGTGCAAACCACATGCCTCATATAAAGTCCCAACCCCACTTTTTTCTATAACAGGAAGCTGCCATCTTGGCCTTTGTTCAATCTTCAACTGCCATGAAGCTGCACATGTGATCAGTTATGACACCAGCCATTGGATGGTTTGACAGTTTGGTTGAGAGCACAACCAATGTGCAGTTAGCATTCCCGGCATGCCGGGAATGTGAACAGTTTTTTTAAGTGTTACATCGATGGGTTTACAACCGCTTTAATCCTAAAATTCAGAGTGACACTCTGGCTGCCAGGCTGGTGAGAGAGACCTGTCCAGATGCACTATACCCACTCTGGCTGGAGTGGCAACGTAAAGTTGTCGTTGGAAGCAGAACTGTTTCCATATTCAGTTACACCTGAATTTGCTGTCTTCCATTCTGCTATCCCTTCATCTTCCACTAATTTTCACAATTTTTCCCCGTTGGGTAATAAAAGCACAGAAAAGACACCTGTGTGGACATTGACCTTACTGCAGCTCTCATCCAGTACCCTAGACGGCAGAGATACAGAGATAACATGCCACCCAAAACAAACCAGCAGCTCCTTTGGGGGGTAGTGCTACATATATATATATATATATATATAGATAGATAGATAGATAGATAGATAGATAGATATAGTGTGACAGTAGGAGCTACTGTCACGGTAAAATGGACAGTTTGCTGGACACAGGGTATGCACATTTGCTGGGTGCAAGACTACAGAGCGTAGATGTGGACTGGAGAAGACTGCTTTTGCAGCTTTCTCCAGGTTTTGGTATTTTGACACGGGGCTCTGTAGTTTGGAGGTTCCACAGTGTCTGGGGTGGGACGGGATCCCCGACCCTGTATCCAGATTTTGTGGATGATCAGCAGGGTGTGTGCTCAGGTGAGCACAGCCCTTATAATGAGAGTGTGGGAAGACCTCATGGCTCCCATTTGGCGACAGCTCCACACTAAGAGACAGGAGGTCTCCAGAAGTCAGAGAGGCTGTAGGAGACAGCCAGAATGTTGGTGACTGCAAGAGGCAGCCAGAACGATGGTGACTGCAAGAGGCAGAGCCGTAGACGCTAAAGGGAAGCTGTCTACTTTGAGAAGTCCGCTGGTCTGGGTGACCAGGATAAAGTGCAGAAGTACTGCTACAGATACTGCTAAAGAGAGCCAGGTGGGTCACCATTTTACTATATATATATATATATATATATATATATATATATATATATATATATATATATATATAGCGCTAACCCCATATGGGCTGCTGATTTTGTCCCAGATTCTTTCCCACAAGTATAGCGACAGCCAGGCAAACAGTAATATTCACTCCTCTGGCCCAGTAAACAGTCTCGGTGTTGTCTTTAATGTTTATTGCAGATTAACCTGGATGGGGCTTAGGAAAGGTGTGGGATACTCCAAACACTGAACAGTAATGAGAGGACACTCTTCTCTTTGCAGCTACTCCCTAGAACAATCCCTTCAGCAAAAGGACTAAGTAATGATCCAGACCAGGCAAGCCTTAGTTTTTGTACATCAGGGGTTAATAGCAGCAACAGTCACTAGGATCCTCCACTCAGGTCTGTACTACGTGTCCCCAGGTACTTGGATGCCTCCCTCCAGATTCAGGTAGACAGATTCTTCAGTGAATCTTCCAGACAAGATCCCCAGTGAAACCCTTCTTTTAGCATCAAAGAGTTTGTAGCAGGATAGCCCCCCAGCTGTACAGACCTGGGACCTTGTTGATCACAAGCAGAAGCCCTTCTGGCTGGGAACCTCCCCTCCAGGAAAAGAACCCCTCTGTCTAAGGCTCCAAACTAATTTATGCATTCTCCCAGCCACCATCTGGGCATCCTCCCCAAGGGATTGGCTGGAGCCACGTAAATATTAGGGCTGCTCATTTGACTCCCCCCGCCCACTACATTCTGGAGGCCTTCATAAGACGGCCAGAAGCAATCAAACCTGCAGAGCCCAGAGCAGCCCAAAGTAATCACAAGCTGCTCCGCTGAACTAAATTTACCTAACCTGATAGCAACCTAACTGGGATGGTGCTCCATCTATATACTGTATGTGTATATATATATATGTTACCTCAGTTATTTGGATAGGAAGGGCATCATCTTCTACCACGTGGCGAAGGATATGAGTTTCCTTCTGTCTTTGTATGTTTCTGTTTCTTCTCATCTCCAGCTTCTTATTGAACTGGACTTGTTTTTCTTCTAGAGCTTTACTTTCCTTCTCAATCTCCTCCTGAATCCTCCTCTCTCGCTCAATCTGCTGCTGCCTCCTCCTATTCTCTTCCTCTTGAAGTCTTCTTCTTTGCATTTCTATTCTGTCCTCTTCTTGTTTGCCTTTAAAAGAACACATTTCATATCATGAGAAACCTCTAGTGGTGAGGCACGATGGCAATCCATGGAGAGAACTAGGGTTGTCCCGATACCACTTTTTTGAGACCGAGTACAAGTACCAATACTTTTTTTCAAGTACTCGCCGATACCAATTACTGATACTTTTTTTTTTTTTTTTTTTATGTCCTGTGACAGTGGCAGTATTTTTTTTTTTTTTAGGGGGATTGTGAGTGTGTGATTTTTTTTTTTTAATATTTATTGCAATTTTTTAATTTTTTTAATTAGCCCTGTTGGGGGTCTTTGGAGAGATATCAGGGGTCTTAACAGACCTCTGACATCTCCCCTTTAAGACATAGAAAGGGACTAAGGACACAGATTCCCCAGTCCCTTTCTCTGCAGCCTCTGCTGAAATGAATGGAGGGAAGCTTCTCTCCATTCATAAACTGAAGCATCGTAAACACAGGTTACGATGCTCAGTCATATGAATGGACAGAGTCAGTGATTACTGACTCTGTTCATTCTGAAAAGGTATCCATCCTGACAGATTGAGGGGGAGAGCGGCACGGTGCGGGGGGAGAGAAGACAGGCACGGAGCGGGGAGAGAGAAGCCAGTCACGGATCGGGGGGAGAGAAGCCGGTCACGGAGCGGGGGGACAGAAGCCGGTCACGGATCGGGGGGGGAGAGAAGCCGGTCACGGAGCGGGGGGAGAGAAGCCGGTCACGGATCGGGGGGAGAGAAGCTGGTCACGGAACGGGGGGAGAGAAGCTGGTCACGGAGCAGGGGGAGAGAAGCCGGTCACGGATCGGGGGGAGAGAAGCCGGTCACGGATCGGGGGGAGAGAAGCCGGTCACGGAACGGGGGGGGAGAAGCTGGTCACGGAACGGGGGGATAGAAGCTGGTCACGGAGCAGGGGGAGAGAAGCCGGTCACGGATCGGGGGGAGAGAAGCCGGTCACGGATCGGGGGGAGAGAAGCCGGTCACGGAACGGGGGGAGAGAAGCTGGTCACGGAGCAGGGGGAGAGAAGACGAGCATGGGGGAAAGACGAGCACGGAGCAGGGGGAAAGACAACACGGGGGGAGAAGACTTGCAACTCCCCTGCCTGCCCAGGTATCGGGTGAGGCATCAGAGCATTTCCCCCGAGGACATCCCTAGAGAGAACTTATGATTTTTTTCCCACACATACCTGATGACTATAGTTTTCACTTTTTAGAAAGGCCCCTCCCTGTGATTTGTGTCTCTGCCTTTAGAACTGGAGGTGCTGTTATCAAAATACCTGAGGGCCAAACCTCTAATTGTTTAGGAAGACACCTTCTTTTGGCATTAAACACTTCATACAAACACAACTATTTCCAGTGAATTGATAAGAAAAAAAAAATGTACAAGTATTTTTGGAAAACTACTTTTGCCTTTGAATGTAGTCCAAGTACTAAAGAAGGTTTTTTGAGCAAATGTAGTCAAATACCGTATTTATCAACATATAACACACACCCTAATTTTAAGGGGGATGTTTCAGGAAAAACTCACATTTTAAATAAATAACTTTGAAGTAAAATAAGGGTCCCATTAATGCAGCCTCCCCAGTGCCCATTAATGCCCATCAATGCAGCCTTACCATTTCCCATCAATGCAGCCTCACCATTGCCCATCAATGCAGCCTGATCAGTGCCCATCTGCAGCCTCACCAGTCCCCATCAATGCAGCTTGATCAGCGCAGCCGTATTAGTGCATGGAGATTAGACCTGCCGCTAGACAGCACACATCCCGGGATTGAACCAGTATGCTGTCTTTCATAGGAGCCGGTCCAGGAGGCAGGACTTTGTATAACAGCAGCAGCCGAGTAAACGGGAGATTCCCACTCTCTGTATAATATGGCAAGGGGCAGCGAGGCAGCCCAATGGAAAATATTGGCGTATTAGGCCCCATACACACGATAGAATCCATCCGCAGATAAATCCCAGCAAATGGGTTTCTGCGGATAGATCCTATGGTGTGTACACGCCAGCGGATCTGTTTCCGCGGAGAAATCTCCTCTGGGATGGATTCCAGCAGATCGGATATTTGCTGACATGCACAACATATCCATCTGCTGGAATCCATTCCAACGGATGGATCCGCTCGTCTGTACAGACTTACCGGATCCATCCGTCCAAAGGGATTCCCCGCACGCGTCGTAATGATTTGACGCATGCGTGGAATTCCTTATATGACAGCGTCGCGCCGTCGCCGCGTCATAATCGCGGCGACGGCGCGTCACGTCATCGCCAGAGGATTTCCGCGCGGATTTCAATGCGATGGTGTGTACACTCCATCGCATCGAAATCTGCGGAAATCTTTGAGAGGATTTATCCGTGGAAACGGTCCGCTGGACCGTATCCGCGGATAAATTCTCTCGTGTGTATGGGGCCTTACACACACATATTATTTGCGCTTGGTTTTCAGGGGGAAAAAGTGCATGTTATACACAGATAAATATGGTAAATGTAGGTTGGGGTGCTGCTGCTGTTTGTTAGCAAAGCACCTGTGATTGGGAGCAGTGATCAGTGCCATGTAGCCTAGCCCCCCCCCCCCCACAGTTAGAATCACTCCCTAGGACACACTTAACCCCTTCCCCGCCCCCTACTGGTTGAGCCCTTTACTGCGAGTGTCATTTACACAGTAATCACTGCATTTTTATAGCACTGATGTATAAATTACAATAATCCCGAAAGGGCGTTTTTGTATGCATGAAACAGTTAAACGTTAAAAAAATTACTGCGCAAATACCGTGTGAGATAAAAAGTTGCAACGACCGCCATTTTATTCCCTAGTGTCTCTGCTAAAAAAACATATATAATGTTTGGGGGTTCTGAGTAATTTTCTAACAAAAAAATTGTGATTCTTACATGTAGGAGAGAAGTGTCCAAATTGGCCTGGGTGGCAAGTGCATACTTGGGGTGGACTCGGGACGCAGAGCATTGCATCTGGAGCCTACTCATGTTTCTTGCAACAGCAAATGAAAATTTGCTGTTGCAACACTGAACCTCCTCCTGGACAATTGGGAAGAAGGTATGAAACCTGTTTCCCGATTGGCCAAAACATCAGGCGATCCTATTGGATGCCTAACGCGGAGGAGAGAGGAGATACTGCTGAAGCTGCTTCTGGAGAGGACACCGGTCCTGAAGCAGCTTTACCCGAGCCCCCCACGCACTCACCGCCTGCATCCAAGTTAAAGCGGTGGTTCCCCCTTAAAAACGACTTTTTTTTATTCCACTGCCCCCCCACATTCCATCACTATTAAGGCTCTTATTTTTTTCCTGCTGTACATACCTTAGTACAGCATATTCACCCGTGCATCCGGGTTGCGAGTCCCGCGGGAGTGGGCGTTCCTCACATGCTGTTGATTGACGTTTTGCCCAAAAACGAGCTCCCCCCTGTCGCGTAAGCTGCGTCACGGGTGACGAAAGGAGCCGAACGGCGAGTCGGCGCTATACTGCGCATGCGCATCGCCGTTCGGCTCCTTTCGCCAATCGTGACGCGGCTTACGCGACGGGGGGAGAGCTCGTTTTTCGGCAAAACGTCAATCAACAGCATGTGAGGAACGCCCACTCCCGCGGGACTCGCAACCCGGAATGCACGGGTGAATATGCTGTACTAAGGTATGTACAGCAGGAAAAAAATAATAAGAGCCTTAATCGTGATGGAATTTGGGGGGGCAGTGGAATAAAAAAAAGTTGTTTTTAAGGGGGAACCACCGCTTTAAGGACAGCGGGTGGTGGTGGCGGGGGGCTGTGTTAGTGCCACGGGGGGTTAGTGACACTGCACCGGCGGCCCGGGGGGGGGGGTTGTTGGCTCCCCCCCCCCAAATCAAACACCAACTGCTTTGGACTCTGGGCTGTAATCAGTTTCAGAGGTTTTGAAACGATGAGCTCAGATTGTAAATACTGCAGTAAGATAAGAGAGAACGTTGAGCTTTTTGTGTTTTGTTTGTAGCTAATGTTGAGGAAATGTTACTTGTATGGAGACATGATGAATGCATGTTGTTTTGTCTGTGGTAAATTTGCCGATTTTACCTGAATTAAAATAAAAATGTGACGCTAAGTAGGGATGATTTGTGTAGCGCCTGGTTACGTCCAAGTACCGTTGCTAGTTAAATTTAGAGACGGATCAGAGTGTTAACTGACTCTGATCCAATTAATATGTTCAAAATTGTGTCTCTGTCTCAGCTTGGCTGTACTGTGGGCTTATTCTGTTCCTCCTAGGGTGCAGTTCTCACCCCAGGACCATAGGTGGCAGCAGTGGAGTCGAGGTTTGGGTGCTCTTTCCCAGCAGACTATCAGGAGGGGTTTTTCCTCGCTGTGCATGCTGGGGTAGGGAATTTATTGGACATTGGTCTGGGTCTTCTTGTTCTTCGAGTGCGGCACCCACCTTTAGGGTGACTGCATTATGGCGCCCTGGACGAAATGGCCTTCCGGGCCGGGGGTGCACGTGCCACGCGGTGTTCCTGGTTCTGGGACCACGTTGGTCCAGAACATTTGAGCTGTGGCGGGGAGCACAGTAGTCGACTGAGTTCCCAATCCTGAAAGATCCCAAGCGAGATAGCTGTTCGGTGGGGAATCCATCTGAGGAGAGCCAATGAGAGGCTGGCAATCCAATAAGGTCTCGACAAACCACCGGGGATCAAGGTAACCGGACACTGAGAGACTGGTCACCTATCAGTCGGTAACCTGCAAACTACCTGAAGGAGATCCAGGCGCCAAATCTATTAAGGAGGATCATCTCCACTATCACAATTCTGAGTGCTACCAAGGAGGGTCTGTGGCAGAGACTTTTCCTCTAAGTTCCGAGTGATACTCTGGCTGCCAGGTCAGTGAGAGAGGCCTGTCCAGTTACACTGGGCCATATTCATAGCGGAGATACTCCGTCGTATCTCTCAGAGTATCTATGCGACTGATTCATAGAATCAGTTACGCATAGATAGCCCTTAGATCCGACAGGTGTAATTGTTTTACACTGTCGGATCTTAGGATGCAATACCGCGGCCGCCGCTGGGTGGAGTCCGCGTCGTATTCCAGCGTCGGGTATGCAAATTAGCAGTTACGGCGATCCACGACGGTTTTTCGCGTTCGGTACGTCGAGAAGAATTTAAAGTGTTGGTGGGAGCAGGACTGTTTCCCTATTGTTATGCCTGAGTCTGCTATTTCTCCTTCTACTTCACCTCTACTCCTTATCACAAGTTTTATTGGCACAGATTCAGGTAGCAATTGCGCCTGCGTAACCATAGTTACGCAGCGCAATTGCTGACTTGCGCCGGCGTAACGAGTTCTCCTGATTCAGAGAACTCGTTACGCCGACTGCAGCCTAAAATCTGCGTGGCATAAGGCTCTTATGCCACGCAGATTTTAGGCTGCATTCTTGCGTTGACCACTAGGGGGCGCTCCCATTGTGGTCAGCGTATAGTATGCAAATTGCATACTTACGCCGATTCACAATGTTGCGCGCCCCCTGCGTACGCAAGTTACGTCGGTTGCGTACGGCATCTTTAGCGTAAGGCTGCCCATGCTAAAAGCAGGGGCAGCCAATGCTAAAGGATACCCGGCGTTCCCGCGTCGCGACGTTCGAATTTTACGTCGTTTGCGTAAGTGAATCGTGAATGGCGCTGGACGCCATTCACGTTCACTTTGAAGCAAATGACGTCCTTGCGACGTCATTTGCCGCAATGCACGTCGGGAAAGTTTCCCGACGGAGCATGCGCTGTACGCTCGGCGCGGGAGCGCGCCTAATTTAAATGATTCCCGCCCCCGACGGGATTATTTACATTGCGCGCGCTTACGCCGGGCAATTTTGCCGGCGCGCCCTCGCAATTTACGGAGCTACTGCTCCGTGAATCGAGGGCAGCACAAATTATTTGCGGGGGCGTAGGGCAAAATCGTTGCCCTGTGCCTCCGCAAATAATGCGCAAGTGGTACCTGAATCTGGGCCATTGTTTTTACCCGGCTGGGTAATAAAGAGCACAGAAAAAGACATTCCGTTACTGCTACTTTCACCATACACCCCTAGACGGCGGAGGAGCCACAAGGTAACATGCCACCCAAAACAAACCAGCAGCTCCTGTTTAGTGCTACATTTGTAAAACGTCTGGCTACTTATGTTTGAGGGTCTAAATTAGTTAAACATTAAACGGGTTAGGTAATGAAACGGAGGCAAACATTCTGTAAAGTGGTGTATGAGAAAGGTAAATGCCTTTTATATAGAAAAGGAAAAAGACACAACTGCAGAGAGGCTATGCTGCTCACCCCAAGAGTGAATAATCAGGGAATTTCCCCCAGTGGGATTTTTCGGCAGCTCAATTAATGAATTGGATTGAAAGGACAATGTATAAGAAAGGGGGGCCAAATTCTCAAAAACTCTGCGTAACTTAAATTTCAGCAGTTAAGTTACACTGACTTAAAATTTCTACCTAAGTGCCCGATCGTCAAAGCACTTAGGTAGAAATTACACGCTGTGTAACTTAAGTGCCGCCGTCGTAAGGCGGTCCTCCTCTCCTGGGGGCGTTTTAAATTTAAATGAGGCGCGCTCCCGCGCCGGCCGTACTGCGCATGCGTGTGACGTCATTTTCCCGACGTGCAGCGCGCGAACGTAATTAACGCCGGTCGGCTTTGAGAATTTCGACGGGACACTAAAGTTGCGACGGGTGAAAAAAAAAGACGCGCCGGGAAAACAATTAATTATAAAAAAAAATGACAGCGTCGCTCAGCATGCATTCCTGAGAGGGAGAACTCCATGCCAATTTTCAAAGAAAAAACCGGCATGGGTTCCCCCCCCAGGAGCATACCAGGCCCTTAGGTCTGGTATGGGTTGTAAGGAGACCCCCCCACGCCGAAAAATTGACGTAGGGGGTCCCCCTACAATCCATACCAGACCCGTATCCAAAGCACGCTACCCCGGCCGGCCAGGAATGGGAGTGGGGACGAGCGAGCGTCCCCCCCCTCCTGAGCCGTGCCAGGCCGCATGCCCTCAACATGGGGGGGTTGGGTGCTCTGGGGCAGGGGGGCGCACTGCGGGCCCCCCCACCCCAGAGCACCCTGTCCCCATGTCGATGAGGACAGGACCTCTTCCCGACAACCCTTGCCATTGGTTGTCGGGGTCTGCGGGCGGAGGCTTATCGGAATCTGGGAGTCCCCTTTAATAAGGGGGCCCCCAGATACCGGCCCCCCACCCTAAGTGAATGGATATGGGGTACATCGTACCCCTATCCATTCACCTGTAGGCAAAAAGTAAAATGTAGTAAACGCACAACACAAGGCTTTTTAAAATATTTTATTATTCTGCTCCGGAGGCCCCCCCTGTCTTCGTTATTAGCTCAATTACCAGGGGGGGCTTCTTCTTCCACTCTCCGGGGGTCTTCTCCGCTCTCCGGGGGTCTTCTCCGCTCTCCGGGGGGGCTTCTCCGGACTCCGGGGGGCTTCTTCCATCTTCTCCCCTCTTCCGCTCTTGACTCGGCGAACCCCGGTTCTTCTGCAGCTCTCCGGTGCCTTCTTCTTCAGCGCTGGCTGCCTGCTATGTTTGTGTGTTAGCTCGATTTCAAACAGGCAGCCGGCGCGGTCTTCTGTGACGTCAGGGTCTTCTGGTCTTCTGTTCTTCCGATGTTGCCTCGTCGCCTGTTGTCGCTGTAATGATGGAAGCGCGCCTTGCATCCCATTTATATAGGGATCACCGTCCCATCATGCTCCGGCAGGTACCCACGTGGTGGGTGCACGTGGGTAGGCACCCACCACGTGGGTACCTGCCGGAGCATGATGGGACGGTGATGCCTATATAAATGTGATGCAAGGCGCGCTTCCATCATTGCAGCGACAACAGGCGACGAGGCAACATCGGAAGAACAGAAGACCAGAAGACCCTGGCGTCACAGAAGACCGCGCCGGCTGCCTGTTTGAAATCGAGCTAACACACAAACATAGCAGGCAGCCAGCGCTGAAGAAGAAGGCACCGGAGAGCTGCAGAAGAACCGGGGTTCGCCGAGTCAAGAGCGGAAGAGGGGAGAAGATGGAAGAAGCCCCCCGGAGTCCGGAGAAGCCCCCCCGGAGAGCGGAGAAGACCCCCGGAGAGTGGAAGAAGAAGCCCCCCCTGGTAATTGAGCTAATAACGAAGACAGGGGGGGCGTCCGGAGCAGAATAATAAAATATTTTAAAAAGCCTTGTGTTGTGTGTTTACTACATTTTACTTTTTGCCTACAGGTGAATGGATAGGGGTACGATTTACCCCATATCCATTCACTTAGGGTGGGGGGCCGGTATCTGGGGGCCCCCTTATTAAAGGGGACTCCCAGATTCCGATAAGCCTCCGCCCGCAGACCCCGACAACCAATGGCAAGGGTTGTCGGGAAGAGGTCCTGTCCTCATCGACATGGGGACAGGGTGCTCTGGGGTGGGGGGGCCCGCAGTGCGCCCCCCTGCCCCAGAGCACCCAACCCCCCCATGTTGAGGGCATGCGGCCTGGCACGGCTCAGGAGGGGGGGGGACGCTCGCTCGTCCCCACTCCCTTCCTGGCCGGCCGGGGTAGCGTGCTTTGGATACGGGTCTGGTATGGATTGTAGGGGGACCCCCTACGTCAATTTTTCGGCGTGGGGGGGTCTCCTTACAACCCATACCAGACCTAAGGGCCTGGTATGCTCCTGGGGGGGAACCCATGCCGGTTTTGAATTTCAAAATTGCCGTGGAGTTCTCCCTCAGGAATGCATACCAAATGCCGTCGCTGGAATGGGCCTTTACAAGGTTTGGCTAACTTTCCACATTGTAAAACCAGCCCTAATTTTGCGCCGGCAAATTCGGAACTTAGGCAGAAATCAAAGTGCTGAAATGCTTTGAAAATCTACTTAAGTCCTCATTTGCATACGCAAAGCTGGATTTCAATGAGAAATGCCCCCAGTGGCGGATGTGGTACTGCATCCTAAAATCTGACCGTGTAAGTGTCTTACACATGTCAGATTTTCTGCCTAACTTTGGAAAAAGCCTTTTGAGAATCGTTTCCAAAGTTAGGCACAGAGATACGCAGGCTGAACAGCAGTTAAGTCTGCGTATCTCTTTTGAGAATTTGGCCCGGGAATTTTATTGCAAAAACAACAAGTAGGAAATATTCAATGAGTTAAGATATGAGTTGCAAAATTACAAAATCTTAAAATTTCCATACATAAAGATCACAGAACACAACAAATTGTCATACAGCTTAGCATATATTGTTACAAGCATGTAGCAATTCCTAACGCGTTTCAACCCTTAAACGGGTCTTCTTCAGAGGTATTGTTTTTACTAGGGAAAGATTTACATTATTAGTGTTCAAATGTTTTTTACAGTTTCTCCTCCCCATGTATATGAGGAGGACAAAAAAACAAGTAAACAAAGATTTTTTTTAAGATAAAGTTACTGAATTAGTATGTATGGATGTAAGGCAATCTAAATCGAACTCTTCCATCAGAGAGAGGGAACCCCAAGAGATCCCAGGTAGGTATTCCGACCACTCCACGCTCCAATAACAGGGAGCACCCCCCTACAAAGAGCAGAGCACTCACATGTGACTTGCAGGGAATCACCAGGCAAAAGTCGAATCCCTGAAAAATGGCAGGGAGGGGGGGGGGGGGCAGGTATCTGGGCCAAAACATTTTTAAAACATTATAATTACATATTGGCATTTTTATTTTAATGCAATATGCAATTTTATCATTCAGTGAGCTGACATAAAGATCCCTACAGGGAAACATAGCACACCACCCATTTAAGTTTCATGTTTTCTTTTAATAGAGGGTTAAATACATACATGTAAGTAATGGCTATGGAATGTGTAATACAGGGGTCTCAAACTCAAATTACCTGAGGGCCACAAGACAAGTTTTCATATGCCATGGGGGGCCGCATGCAAACTTTCAAACTTCAAAAACAACAGCACTGGTGTCAGCGAGCGCATTATTACCACCAGCACTGGTGTCAGCGAACGCATTATTACCACCAGCACTGGTGTAAGTCAGGGTTTGACAAATTTGCTTGGAATCTAGGAGCCAGCTAAAAAAGTTAGGAGCCAGAAAACGCACCCCGTCCCGACGAGCTTGCGCGCAGAAGCGAACACATACGTGAGCAGCGCCCGCATATGTAAACGGTGTTCAAACCACACATGTGAGGTATCGCCGCGATTGGTAGAGTGAGAGCAATAATTCTAGCTCCTCTGTAACTTAAAACATGCAACATGTAGATTTTTTTAAACGTCGCCTATGAAGATTTTAAAGGGTAAAAGTTTGTCGGCATTCCACAAGCGGACACAATTTTGAAGCGTGACATGTTGGGTATGAATTTACTCGGCGTAACATTATCTTTCATAATATTAAAAAAAATGGGGATAACTTTACTGTTGTCTTATTTTTTAATTAAAAAAAGTGTAATTTTGTCCCAAAAAAAGTGCGCTTGTAAGACCGCTGCGCAAATACGGCGTAACAGAAAGTATTGCAATGATCGCTATTTTATTCTCTAGGGTGTTAGGATAAAAAATATATATAATGTTTGGGGGTTCTAATTAGAGGGAAGAATATGGCAGTGAAAATAGTGTAAAATGACATTAGAATTGCTGTTTAACTTGTAATGCTTAACTTGTAATACCAACGGCCACCACCAGATGGCGCCAGCTCACATCTGGTGGTAATAACTTGTAATACCAACGGCTCACCACCAGATGGCACCAGCTCAAAAAAAAAAAAAAAAAAAAAAATACTTTTTTTTTTTTTTTTTTTTTGCTCCCCTCACTTCCACCCTGCCTGAGGGCCATTTATAACTGGTCCATTTGCGGCCCGCGGGCCGGTACTTTGAGACCACTGGTGTAATATGTAATGAATTAATATAATATAATATAAAATAAATTATCAAAAAGTGGTTACCTTAACACTGAAGGATTTGTAAAATATCCGTAGTTTTTAGGCAGATAGTAAGAACCAGGTTTTGCAGAACAAAAAACACAATTATTTGTGGATTATATATGGCATTGAACCTTGTGTTTTTTGTTCTGTACTTAATCTGTTCAAAACAATACTAAATACCAATACTATCAGATTAGCACTATTTTTATGCATTCTTATTCACTATGGGGGCATATTCTTAAATATCTGAGGCGGCGGAACGTATGTCCTTTACGTTACGCCGCCGCAAGTTTAAGTGGCAAGTGCCTGATTCCCAAACCACTTACCTGTAAACTTGCGGCGGCGTCGCGTAAAGTCCACCCGCGCAAGCCCTCCTAATTCAAATGATCCTGGTAGGGGGCGTGGATCATTTAAATTAGGCGCGCTCCCGCGCCGATCGTAATGCGCATGCTCCGTCGGGTAAATTACCCGACGTGCATTGCGCTAAATGACGTCTCACGGACGTCATTTGTTTTGACTGTAATGTAAATGGCGTCCAGCGCCATTCACGGACGACTTACGCAAACAACGTTAAATTTTCAAATTTCGACGCGGGATCGATGGCCATACTTAACATTGAGTACGCCACCTAGGGGGCATCTTTATCTTTACGCCGCGTATCGCTTACGGAAACGACGTTAAAACACTACGGCGGGCAAGCGTATGTTAGAGAATCGGCGTGACTAGTCATTTGCATATTCTACGCTGACCGCCACCTAGCGGTCAGCGTAAATATTGCAGCCTAAGATACAACGGCGCAGGCCGTCGTATCTTAGGCATGTTTAAGTGTATCTCAGTTTGAGAATACACTTAAACATAGGATCGGACTTACGTCTGCGTATCTGCTGATACGCAGGCGTAAAGTATTTGAGAATATGGCCCGATATCACTATTGTTTCAACATTTGCATTCATTCACTTTAATCCCCTCATTTTAATATTTTAGCACATCTTAACCCCTTCTATTAACAGCACACATCATTTGTGTCACAATACATACACACACGAGTTGGTTTAATCAATCAACTCTTATGCCGCGTACACACCATCACTTTATGTGATGAAAAAAAACGACATTTTCTGTGAAGTAAAAAACGACGTTTTTGAAACTTCAATTTTCAAAGAGGAAGTTGCCTACACACCATCGTTTTTTCACAATGCTCTAGCAAAGTGAGGTTACGTTCACCACTTTTTTTCCATTGAAGCTCGCTTCATAACTTGTTTCTGGGCATGCGCGGGTGTAAAAACGTTGTTTTAAACGTCGTGTTTTGCTACACACGGTCAATTTCTGTGAAGTAAAAAAGGACGTTTTGAAAAACGACACATAAAATTGAAGCATGCTTCAATTTTTTTTTTGTAGTTTTTCACAAGACATAAAACAACGTTTTCCCCCACACACGGTCATTTAAAGTGACGTTTTTAAAAACGTCGTTTTTTTTCATCACATAAAGTGATGGTGTGTACGCGGCATAACACTAGCCCTACACCTGTAACTCATAATTTATCACATGATTCTTCACATGTAATTTAATCTTCACACTATTCATGATTATTGGGGCAAATCCACAAAAACGTAGCCTAACTTAACTTTTACCATTTAAGTTACACAGGCGGAAAATTTCTACCTAAGTGCCCGATCCACAAAGCACTTACCTAGAAATTTTTGGCCGTGTAACTTAAATGTCTCCGGCGCAAGGCGGTCCTCTTCTTGCAGCGCGCAAAATTACGTTACGCTGGGCTTTGTGGATTGCGACGGGACAATAAAGTTGCGTCGGGTAAAAAAAAAGTTACGCGCCGAAAAATAAAATTCAAAATTTAAAAAAAATAGCGGCGATCGAAAAAAAGGTCTGTTTTTACAAGGTGTAACTAGTTTACACTTTGTAAAAGCATCCCTAATTTTACGTATGCAAACATAAACTTACGCAGAAAAAACAAAGCTGAAAAGCTTTGTGGATCTCCGTAAGTCCTCATTTGCATACGCAAAGCGGCATTTCAACGCGAAATGCCCCCAGCGGCGGATGCGGTACTGCATCCTGAGATCCGACAGTGTAAGTGTCTTACAGATGTCGGATCTTCTGCCTAACTTTGGAAAACTGCTTCTGAGGATCGTTTCCAAAGATAGGCACAGGGATACGCAGGCTGAACAGCAGTTCCGCATGCGTATCCCTTTTGAGGATTTGGCCCATTGCAATGACGGCGCGATCACTTGTAAACAAACCGGCGTCATGTAATGACGCCGGTTCCTCCCTCTCCTCTCTGTACCGTTCGGTACAGTGTGAGAGGAGAGGGAGGGGGGGGGGATCGGGCGGCAGCAGCAGCCGCCGCACTGTGGGCTGGATCTGTGACAATTGCAGTCACAGATCCAGCCATCCCTGCGCAATACTCTGCAAAATAAAAAAAATGATGAGTGCAATACTCTGCAATACCCCACCCCATACTCTGCAATACCCCACCCCATACTCTGCAATACCCCACCCCATACTCTGCAATACCCCACCCTGGGGGGGTGGGTATTGCAGAGTATGGGGTGGGGTATTGCAGAGTATGGGGTGGGGTATTGCAGAGTATGGGGTGGGGTATTGCAGAGTATGGGGTGGGGTATTGCAGAGTATGGGGTGGGTATTGCAGAGTATTGCACTCATCATTTTTTTTATTTTACTCTGCAATACCCACCCCCCCATACTCTGCAATACCCACCCACCCATACTCTGCAATACCCACCCCCCCATACTCTGCAATACCCACCCATACTCTGCAATACCCCCCCCCATACTCTGCAATACCCCCCCCATACTCTGCAATACCCCCCCCATACTCTGCAATACCCCCCCCCCATACTCTGCAATACCCCCCCCATACTCTGCAATACCCCCCCATACTCTGCAATACCCCCCCCATACTCTGCAATACCCCCCCCCATACTCTGCAATACCCCCCCATACTCTGCAATACCCCCCCAATACTCCGCAATACCCTCAATACTCCAATACCTTGCAATACGTCGCCTATGGGGATTTTTAAGTAGCAACGTTTGGCGCAATTTCACGAGCGTGTGCAATTTTGAAGGGTGACATGTTGGGTATCTATTTACTCGGCGTAACTTCATCTTTCATATTATGCAAAAACATTGGGCTAACTTTACTGTTTTTTTTTTTTTTTAAGCACAAAACTGTTTTTTTTTTAAAAACACGCGTTCAAAAAATTGCTGCGAAAATACCGTGCAAGATAAAAAGTTGCAACAACCGCCATTGTATTCTCTAGGGTCTTTGAAAAAAAAGCATATATAATGTTTTGGGTTTCTATGTAATTTTTTTAGCAAATAAATGATGATTTTTACATGTAGGAGAGAAATGTCAGAATTGGCCTGGGTGCTCCAGAACGCCTGATGGTGCTCCCTGCATGTTGGGCCTCTGTATGTGGCCACGCTGTGTAAAAGTCGCACACATGTGGTATCGCTATACTCGGGAGGAATAGCAGAATGTGTTTTGGGGTGTAATTTGTAGTATGCATATGCTGTGTGTGAGAAATAACCTGCTAATATGACAGAAACTAGATTTTTTTTTTTTTTTTTACAGAATTTTCAGTCTTTTTTCTTTTATAGCGCAAAAAATAAAAACCGCAGAGGTGATCAAATACCACCAAAAGAAAGCTCTATTTGTGGGAAAAAAAGGACAAAAATTTCAGATGGGTACAGTGTTGTATGACTGAGTAATTGTCATTCAAATTGTGAGAGCACCGAAAGCTGAAAATTGGTCTGGTGATTAAGGGGGTTTTCGTGCCCAGTGGTCAAGTGGTTAAACAGGAAGGGGTGTGGCCTTGACAGGAAGGGGTGTGTCATATTTAAATTAGGGGGAGCACAAGTTTAGTCAGGCCTAGGGCAACACAAAACCTAAATACACCACTGCTTCAACTCCTCCCTTTCCCTGTGAGATAGAGAAATTTTCATATTTTTACTTCAAGCACTGTCTGAGAAATATAACACATAACATGCGGATAACATTTTGCTGCCTGGAAGCTGAAGAGTGGGAAATTTGAGTGGAAAGTGAAAAACTGTTTTGCTTTTGACTGCTGGTAACAATACCTCTTGACAATACCCCACAGATTCTGTATGGGGTTTAGGTCAGGCAAGTTTGCTGGCTAATCAAGCAGGGCCAGATTAAGAACATCATGGGCCTGGTGCTGAGGATTTTGGTGGGGCCTTTTAGGCTGCATTCACACCTCCGCTAAAAAGTAACGCCGCGTACGCGGCGTATTTTGCCGCGAATAGTGTAACTGTTTTTTTTACAAATCCTTCCTATTGCTTTGTATTGCCGAACGCCAATGCCGCCTTTTTTTCATGCCGCAGGTGTACGGCGTCTATGAGATGTGAACCATCTCATAGACAGCAATGGGAATTCTCCCCTCCAGCGGCACGAGCGGCCGGCGTCGGGCGTTTTGTCGCGGAGGTGTGAATGGGGTGTAATAAATAATAAATAAATGCGTGGGAATGACATGAACGCAGCCCAGCCAAGGCAAGTGACCAAAGGCACAGAACCCAGAAGGAAGACCGGGTGAAGATGGAAGTGTCCGGGCCCCGCCTGATTCATCGCAGCACTGGAGGGCTCAGTCTGAAAATTGAAGTGTACACTAATGTGCTAATATGCTGTGCATACTTGTACGTTGTGGCATAACCTACCCCAGGGCCTCTAAAAAGTAGTAATGTCAGGAAAGTTTACTACTGCTTTATTATCACAGGATCCCAGGAGCCTCTCATGGGGCCCCCTACTGACCCGGTGGACGGTGGCCCTTGGGCAGTGCCTAAGTGCACAGTTGCCAACATTTAAAAAATATTTTCAGGGCCATTTTTTATATAAGTGCTATATTTAGAGTAGCTGAGATCCCCGATGTTCCTCTATACATCATAGTAGTAATCACAAAATTAAATGAGTACTAATAATGGGGCAGAACAAATATGAGAACTGATATTTCCTTTAGTTGAACTAACAAAAGTGTGTCCATTCTAGAGCTGGTAACATTGAGGATATTCAGTATAATTTTAAAGAACTGTTTTTGTGGGTAAGCGACATAGGGGAGGAGTATGGACGGTATATAAGTGGGAAGTATGTGCAGGTGAGGGAGAGGAATGTGGAGGGTCTAACAGTGGGCACTATGTACAGGAGAGAAGTACAAAGGGTACGGGAAAAAGCACTATGTACAGGAGAGGAGTGTGAAGGGTATGACAATGGGCAGTATGTACAGGAAGAGTGAGGGGGTATGACAGAGGGTAGTACGTACCAGAGAGAAGTGTGGAGGGTATGATGGGGCAGTATGTACAGGAGAGGAGTGTGGAGGGTATGACAGTGGGCAGTATGTACAGGAGAGGAATGTAGACGGTATGATAGTGGGCTCTATGTATAGGAGAGGAGTGTGGAGGGTATGACAGTGAACACTATGTATAGGAGAGGAGTGTGGAGGGTATGACAGTGGGCACTATGTATAGGAGAGGAGTGTGGAGGGTATAACAGTGAGCAGTATGTACAGGAGAGGAGTGTGGAGGGTGCAACAGTGGGCACTAAGTACAGGAGAGAAGTGTATGACAGCAGGCACTATGTACAGGAGAGGAGTGTGAAGGGTATGACAGTGGGCACTATGTACAGGAGAGGAATGTGTAGGGTATGACAGTGGGTACTATGTATAGGAGAGAAGTGTGGAGAGTATGACAGTGGGCACTATGTACAGGAGAGGAGTGTGGAGAGTATGACAGTGAGCACTATGTACAGGAGTGGAAGGATATTTAGGGACTGAGTAGTGGTTAAGCGGGTCATACATGGATTGAAATTACGCCAATTATGCAGAGACCAGCCATAGTCAATCTATGTATGGGCTAGCTGGTTTTACACAAGTCAATCTATTAATCAACTTGAGTACAACCAGCCTGTTTTTTTTTCTTAAAACAATCAGTGCTGCCAGCTAAAGTTAGCAACACTGATCATTGTACGCACTGGCAGAACACAATAACACTGCAGGAGTGATTCCCCAATCCACAGGTCAGCAGGTGAGAGGGTGTGTGGGGACAGGCTGGGGAGAGATACTAGTCAGTGGCTGGGTAGGCACTGGTAGTATCAGAGCCAGATACACACAGGTTACATACGCCACGATCGTTAGAGCGAGAACAATAATTCTAGTACTAGACCTCCTCTGTAACTCTAAACATGTAACCTAAAAAAATGTAAAGCATCCCTTAGGATACCAAAAAAAATTGTGCTAACATAACTAACTAACTGTTTTTTTAATGAATGAAACATTTTTTTCCAAAAAAACATGTTTGAAAAATTGTTGCGCAAATACCGTGCTAGAGCTGCACAATTAATCGTTAAAAAAATTGTGATCTCTATTCAACCCCCCTGACGATCTTCAATGCAGAGTTTGCTGATTCTTTCATATAACAAGTGGAGAGACTTTCAGCTGTCAAAAGAAAATATCTGGGCAGTATGCCAAGTTTTTAACAGGAAACATTGTAACTGACACTTCCTTCTTAGATCAAAGGGATAAACTTCTGTGTGTAAAGGACAAATCTGGGCAGTCTGTGAAGTTTGTAAACAAAATGAAACATTGCAACTAACTAACATTGTAACTAAATGTAACCACTTAAAGTCCAACACTTGTTTCCTAAGTTAGAAAGCAATATTATTTGCTAGAAAATTACTTGGAACTGCCAAACATTATATATATTTTAGCAGAGACTCAATGGCTATTGCTGCAATATGTTATGTCACACTGCATTTTCCCACTTCAATGAATAATAAAAACCATAAAAACAAAACAGTGAAGTTAGCCCATTTTTTTTTTTTTTATGTGAAAGATGATGTTACGCCGCAACAATCGTGAGAGAATCGTGGTCTATCTTCTAAGCAAAAAAATTGCAATTCTCATTTTAGCCAGAAACGTGCAGCTCTATACCGTGCAACATAAAAAGTGCAAAGACCACCATAGAGTCATTTTCTAGCAAAAAACAAATGATGATTTTTACATGTAGTAGAAAAGTGTCAGAATTGGCCTGGATGGCAAGGGGTTAATTACCATGAGTAATATACAAATAATTATTATAAGCACTGTGATCCTATCAGTCTGCTGTAGTGTGTCAGCTTGTATTTATATTGGCCGCTCTGAATGTAGCTTCTGACAGGCTGTGCAAGCAGGCCCGTATCTCCGGAACCATAAATGATAGCCGTCTCATATTTTAACCAGTTGTGGGGTAGCTCTTCCCATGCCTACCCCCAAATGTGGGGTTTCTGTGACCTCTGGTCATCGAGATACAACCCCCCAAATTCGATCTTAGAAAAAAAAAAATCTTAAAATCTTTTTGGGCAAATGGGCCTATCTTGAGAAAGGGGCCTGGAGCTGCAGCTCCATCAGCCCCATTGTTAATCCGGCCCTGTAATCAAGTACAGTGATCCCATGATCATTAAACCAGGTATTAGTACTTTGGGCAGTGTGGGCAGGTGCCAATTCCTGCTGGAAAAGGAAAATCAGCATCTCCATAAAGCTGCCCAGTAGAGGGAAGCATGAAGAGCTCTAGAACTTCCTGCTATAGGGCTGAGCTGACTTTGGACTTAATAAAACACAATGGAGCAACACCAGCAGACGACACGGCTCCCCAAATCATCACTGACTGTGGAAACTTTACACTGGACCTCACGCAACTTGGATTCTGTGCCTCTCCACTCTTCCTCCAAATTCCGGGTCCTTGATTTCCAAATGAAATGTTACATTTTAAACAGTCTAAGGATTATTTGGGGAGCCATGTCATCTGCTGGTGTTGAAGAATATGTGGGGTATTGTGAAGAAGAAGATGATAGACACATGACCCAACAATGCAGATGAGCTGAAGGCCACTATCAAAGCAACCTTGGCTTAACACCTCAGCAATGCCACAGACTGATCCCCCTCCATGCCACGCCGCATTGATGCCGTAATTCATGCAAAAGGAGCCCCAATCAAGCATTGAGTGTATACTATACTGTATATGGACAGACTTTTTACTAAGCCAACATTTCTGTATTAAAAATCCTCATTTTTTATTGGCTTTATGTAATATTCTAGTTTTATGAGATACTGAATTTTGGGTTGTCACTCGCTGTAAGCCATATGTAGCGCCTGGCTACTTTCAGAGCCGGTGAGAGAAATGTACCTGCTGTGAAAGTGGATACGGCCACAGAGACCGCCAGTATGGCGATGGTGCCCGCATGTCTCGCTCTAAAGAAGGTGGGATACGTTAAGGCCTCCCACGGCTGTGGTCAAGGCCGACCCCTGCGCATATCGGACTCCACAGAAGATGTTGCCCCTGTCAAGGCCAAGAAGAAATCTGGTAAGCAGGACAGAGACATCAGGCCAAAGATTTTTCGCACTTGTTTGCCTGCGGAGGAGTATGCTAGCTCTGAAATTGATTCCTCTTCTGATGCGGGCGATGACCACTGGTTCAAACTGGAGCTGCCCGAGTTGACATGGGGCAAAGGGTTCCGTGCTCTACCTACCCGCAGTTCCAGAGCATGCTCTCCGATGGACTCAGGGGATACCACGCCGCAGGCGGATATCCCGCAAACAAGTTGGAAGGTTGCAGTAAAAAAGGTAATGACACCAAAGAGACTGTTGTACCCCAAGCTGCAACCCCTGCTTTAAAAAGGTCTCCTGACGCTTGTGTCATGCCGGGACTGGGACACTCCCGCACGCTTACAAAAGCTTGCTCGCCTTCAGAGAATCATCATAAAGAAGGTGGCCCTGGACTATGTATTGGAGTTCCCCTACATGCCTGAAGATCTCATGAAGGAGATTGAAAGCAAGCGAGATGAATGGTGCCGTGACGCCATATGGAACTATTTTAAAAGTAGACAAG
Source organism: Rana temporaria (assembly GCF_905171775.1). NCBI lineage: Eukaryota > Metazoa > Chordata > Amphibia > Anura > Ranidae > Rana > Rana temporaria. The sequence goes on along the minus strand of NC_053489.1, from coordinate 684,044,941 downwards.
CCTTCTGCCAGCGCTGACTTTTCGTTTGTTCGTGTTCACAATGGGCTTGAAGGTTGCTTGGAGGCCTGGAGTTATGGCCGACACATATGTAGTGATCGGGTGGTCATCAAAAGTCCCGGAAAGGTTGACCGGGTCTAATTGATCAACACGTTGGATGACCAGGGGAAAACCCCTACCCTGCCTGATCCCAGGTTTTACCTGTGAGCTAAAACTCAGGAGGATTGGTAGGACTCACCTACAGTGTTTGCTATTTTGCTGCTTAGAAGAAGTCCCAAACAGGAACTATTTTTTTTTCTTTTTCTCTTTTCCCCACATTTGTGGTGATGTGTTTGACTTTGGGGGGAAATATAAATGCCTAGTCAGTTAGATTAGGGTTCCTGAAGACTTTGTTGGTCAAGTAAAACAGGATGGAAGTACTTCTTTGTCTAAATGCTTCTATAAAGTTGGTGGAGACATTGGTGCACATTCCTGATCGAGGACATTGCCGCTAGAGGGCAGTGTTCTGCAACTTTTGCTGAGAGAGGCTTTTTTTTTGTCTCTGAATTTCCATAACAGTTTAGCACTTGGTTTTTGAATGCTCATAGGGGGAGGAAGGAGGTTTCGCCTTTGATGAGGGAAGGTGCAGCTTCATTCACCCCTAGGGAATGTAAATACGGTAATATTGCATGTGTGTTTTTGTTTCTGTTTTTCAGGTCCAGTTGATCTTCTATCAAGACTGTCAGAGAATGGGGCAGACTAGATAGTTAGGAATATTAGTGTAAATTGTACTAATATGTAAATTACAGTCATTGTGATGTTAGTTCTCTATCTTCCTCTCTTTCTCTACTATACTGTTTAAAGTGGATTCAGGTAGTCGTTCAGGAGTGATACGCTGTTTGTTTTGACACTGAAGACAGTGTCAATTCAAGTGGGGAGAGTGTGTAGCGCCTAGCTACTTTCAGAGCCAGTGCTGCTGTAAATTTAGGGGGAATTCAGAGAGGTAAATGGCTCTGATCATGTTTATTTGGTTACATTTAAGGGCATCTGTTCCAGGTTTGGCTGTACTGTCTGTGCATACTGTCGTTGTCTGGGGAGCTGGTCCCACCCCAGACCGACAGGTGACAGCAGTGGGGTCAAGTGCAGTTGGATATTTCTCCCCAGTGGCCAATCAGGAGGGTTGGCCGCCTCGCTGTGCATGCTGGGAAGGGGTATTTAAAGGGCAGACGCCATTGGTTTGGGGTTCGTCTTGCCGCCCTCCACCTGGGCAGTCATCCCACCACCCCCGCGTGTGGCCCTCCTGGCCGGGGGGGGGGGGGTTGCAGTGTTTCTGGCTCTGAGACCACGATGGTCCAGAGCAATTAATCTGTCTTGTGGGCCCAGTAGGTCGACTGGGTCCCCAGTTTGAGAGGTGGTCCTGTGCTGTCCATCCAGTGGGAGGAAGCCGACCAATGAAGTACCTGTCCGGGGGATACCGAGCACGAGGCTGGTGTCTCAGGAGAGGCCTATCCACTCATCGAAGGACACTTCGGTTCTGAGAGGTTGGACGATGGTCGCCTATCAGTTTCTGACATAACCAAAGCTGTTCGAAGGAGATCCGGGTGCTGAATCCAGTTGAGAAGGATTTTGGACCGATACCATCTCCATCTTTAGGCGGGTCTGTGACAGAGACTTCGCCCTACAGTTTCTGAGTGACACTCTGGCTGCTAGGCTGGTAAAAGAGGTTTATCCAGATGCACTATACCCACTCTGGCTAGAGTGGCGACAAAAAGTTGTCGTTGGAAGCAGGACTGTTTCCGGAACCAGTTACACCTGAATCTTCTATCTTCCATTTCTACTATCCCTTCACCTTCTATTAATTTTACCATTTTACCCTGTTGGGTAATAAAAGCACAGAAAAGACATTGTGGACATTGACTTTATTCAGCTCTCATTCAGTACCCTAGATGGCAGAGATACAGAGGTAACGTGCCACCCAAATCAAACCAGCAGCTCCTTTGGGGGTAGTGCTACACATATATTCATCAAAATTAAAATAAATACATGCTTGAAATGTATTACTCTGTGTGTAAGGTTCCGTACACACGACCGGATCGATCTGCTGAAAGTGGTCCGCCGGACCAGTTCCAGCGGACAGATCCGGTCGTGTGTAGGCCCGAGCGGACAATTGTCCCGCGGATCGGACAGTTTCCAGCGGATAAAAATTTCTTAGCATGCTAAGAAACCTGTCCGCTGGTAACCTGTCCGTCGGACGTGTTTGCTCGTCTGTACAGACTCACCGGACACGTCCGACCGACCGCCATCCCTCGCATGCGTCGTACTGATTCGACGCATTCGTGGAAGCATTGAACTTCGAGGGCCGCGCACGTCGCCGCGTCATCGTCGCGGCGACGGCGTGGCCACGCCCTGCGTATTGTTTACGCGCGGATTTCTGTCTGATGGTGTGTACAACCATCAGACAGAAATCTCCGGGCGGACATGTCCGCTGAAAACGGTCCGGCGGACCGTTTTCAGCGGATTATCCGCCCGTGTGTATGGGGCCTAACACATCTATATAAAATATGAGATTCAGTTTTTGAATTGAATTACTGAAATAAATTACCTTTTGGATGATATTCTAATTTTATGAAATGCACCTGTAAATACACATTGTGGTATTCTATAAGCCAATACCCTGGTATGACCGGTAATTGGTCTCTGCACACTGCGGCACATTTCCTGATTATTGACTATGCTTACCATAGTTTGGGCATGTAGGAGAATCTCCTCCCCTGTTACTTGTTAGCTGCAGCAAAGATCTGTCCGCTCCATATTCACGGATATAGAAGGTTGGATGGTGGATGCCATTGTAACTTCGATGCAAATCTGCACGATGACGGGTGTCATCTTGTGACTGATGTTCATATTTCACGTAAATATGACTAGGTAAAGTCAACTGACTGATGCGTTTAGAAGACCGAGGTCTTACAACACCAAATTCCTGGAATGAAGTAGAAGTTATAAAGTTATAAATAAGTAGAATTTATTAAGCACATCCAAAAAGGTGCTATAATGCTACATGCTGTCAAATTAGATGATCTTGACAATTGTAATAGCTGCAATAATATACAAATTTTGGGTATATCCAGAGAAGGCTGAAGGGAGAGCCCTGGTCCAATTTATTGAAAATTGGTTACTAAATACATTTGGAAAATATATTTTGTCACCTCTATTTGTGGTAGAACGAGCCTACAGAGTTCATCTACCATTTCTGTCAACCCAAGAGCTTTTAAGAGCTTTCTTAATTAACCATTTCCCACCCAGCTTATGATGGCAAGGCTGGCCTTTTGTCGGTCCAGGTGGACATCATATGACGTCCTCCCAAATCACGCCCCACACGCCACCCCGGGGGTGACTAATCAGTGTACCATATGATCGCTGTGATTGTGTTGTAAATAGTGTTGTGTTCATGCCATTGTGTGTTGCTAGTTGTGATTGGTCACAGTGATCACATGGTACAGACCATGGTACAGGCCAATCACAGCCCATCCGTACCATGTGATTAGCTCTGACCAATCATAGCTAATCACAACAAAACAAACTGAATGAATAGACATCATTCAGTAAAATGCTTACTTATAGCAATGAAATTCACTGCTATAAGCAATCATAATGTGAAAATAAAATCCTGATCACTTCCCTAGAGTAGTACAATATTACTATGGTAACTTTATATTTATCTGGTCACAGTGTGTTAAATAAAAATTGTAAAATATAATAAATACAATTTATTTTTTTCGTACTGTCACCTGATTACTGCCACACCAGTGATATGATGACGCTGTACTGCTGTACGTTCCAAAAAAATCATGACAAAAAATTACAACTTTAAAACACTTGCCATGCCTTTTACTAAATACCTTGGACTGTCTACTTTCCAAAGGGGGCCATTTGGGGGATATTTGTACTGTGCTGGAGTTTTAGGGCCTCATAAAATGAGATCGGCCATCAGTATATCAGGATTGATAAATTATATAATTTCAGACATATATCCCATAGTTTGTAGACTATTAGCTAGATTCAGTAACATTGCCGCAACTTTGCGACGGCGTAGCTTAAGGAATTTAAGCTACACCGCCGTAAGTTAGCGAGGCAAGTACATGATTCACAATGTACTTGCCTGCTAAGTTACGGCAGCGTAGCCTAAAGCGGCAGGCGTAAGGGCGCCTAATTCAAATGTGTTTGAGGGGGCGTGTTTTATGTTAATAGTGCTTGACCTTAGGTTTTTTACATTCTTTTCGAACTGCGCATGCGCCGGGCGCCTACATTTCCCAGTGTGCATTGCGGCTAAGTACGCCGCACGGGCCTATTGATTTTGACGTGGACGTAAACGACGTAAATCCCGATTCACGGACAACTTACGCAAACGACGTAAAAATTTTGAATTTCGCCGCGGGAACGGCGGCCATACTTAACATTACTATCCCATGTAGGGCTAAGCTCTAACTTTAGGCGGCCTATCTCTAACGTAAACGGCGTAAAAGTACTGCGTCAGCCGGGCGTACGTTTGTGAATCGGCGTGTCTACTCATTTACATATTCCATGCCGACCGCAATGGAAGCGCCACCTAGCGGCCATCCGAAATATTGCAAGCCGTCCTATCTTAGATATGTTTAAGCGTATCTCTGTTTGAGCATACACTTAAACATAAGTCGGCGTAGATTCTGAGTTAGGTCAGCTTATCTACTGATAAGCCGGCCTAACTCTTACTGAATCTACCTATAGAACTTTTCAACAGACTTAATAATATCCACTGATTTGGGTTACTTTCATCAAAGAACTGCAGCAGAATTACAAAAAATTCCACAAGTAGCTGAATACATCTCGGCCTAAATATATGAAGAAATATTATTTATTTGTAAAATTTTTACAGAAACAAAGAGAATGTTGGGTCTATTTTTGTTTATTTAGCAAAAAAAAAAACCCAGTGGTGAATAAATACCATGAAAAGACAGCTCTAGTTGTTTGAAAAAAAATCGAAAAATGTCATTTGGGTACAGTGTTACATGACCGTGCAATTGTCATTCAAAGTGTGACAGCGTTAAAAGCTGAAAATTGGCCTGGGCACGAAGGGAGTAAAAGTGCCCGGTATTAAAATGGTTAAAGATTCTTGACTCCCAAATATCTTTTGACCCCCTTCCTGTGTAAGGTTAAATGGGAACAAGACACGGGTCCTGTGACGGTATTACAATGATATCCCCGTCAACGTTCCCTTCTTCCCATAACGAAAAATCACCCCAATATTCCACGAGGAGGGATATCCCTGGAATCGCCCAGAAAGCCACACATGCCAAGCTTACTGCTGGAACAACACAGACTTTAATGGTTTTCTTCTCAGCTTTTTATACAGTCCAAGACATTGAAGCAACAATGAAATCTCCACCCCCCCTAATCACACACTAAGGCTAATTACTAAAACATTCTAGACAGGTCGGCACCGACCGACAATTATCATGTCTAATCACTGCACATTCCTTAAACAACAAACCACCTTCACACACTTGAGTTTCCTAAGCAGACGTTTCGTCTGCTTCCAGTTTGACACCTATTAACACCTCTGAGAATCACTAGGTTGTAGACAGGGTTATCACACAATTAAAGGCCTTTCAAAAGCTAGCCTTATTTAACATATGAACAGTGTTCACAGAGAGAGATGAATCACACATGAAAACACCTGTTACCTCTAACCCACAGCATTAAGTTAGCAGGGAGAGCATTAGACTGAAGCACATAGGCAAAAAGTCCTTCACAATGGCCCCCCTTTTCTCCCTGCTCCGGCAAACCCGGTTGGACCTTCCCTGGTCCAGTAGGGTTGACGGGTTCAGAGCTTTCAGTCTGAGGTTAACTCCGTTTGGCGTAACTGACCTCCCTTGGCAACTGCTTCCGACTTAGGTATGTCACCGGGTCGTCAGATCACACGCCGGTCAGTCCAAGTCTTTGTGCGATCTGCAGAGTCACCAGAAGTCAGTGTGAAGACGGCGAATGGGTCTGTGCGCCGCCATCTAGGTGTCCCGCTATGGGAGGGGGCAGGTTATGGCTCTGAAGTGACAATCACAGGAGATTCATAAAAAGAAAAAGTTATATTTGTTGAAATGCTGTAGCACCGGTGCTCAGAGTTCGGGGGGGGGAATCAGGGCCCCATAGGGTCAGCCACCCTCTGCTCCCTCCGCAGCCGCCAGTTCTCCTCTTTGAGCTTCTCCAGCTCCATCTCCAGTTCATGGAGACTGGGGGGGTCGGCCAGCTGTGACCTCAGGCGGTTGTTCTCCTCCTCCATTCGGCTTATGCACTTCTCCAGCTCCATGTACTCACGGATCAGCTCCTGCTTGCTCATGTCCTGCAGGCTCTCCACATGGTCCTTCATCATCAGGAACTGGGTGGTGGTGTAAGGGGCCACCGGTGGGCCCTTGGCGAACATCTCGGCCCGCATCTGGGACGCCCGCTGCGACTCCCTCTCCTCCAGTCGCTTCTTCTCCTCCCAGGTCAGCTTGTTATACGGCTTCCAGGACATCTTCTTCTTGGAGGGTGGCCGGCGGTGCCTCTTTCTGCCCAGCTCCCTCCAGGGCCCCTCCGGCTCATGGCTGTCGCCCATGACCAGCTGACAATGGTGTTCCCTGTTGTCCGTAATACCAGATTGTACCGTGAGGACTTCGTAAATGGTGTCCAATGGTTCTTCCGGACCCAGCTCCTGGAGATCCCAAGCCGAGTCTACACAATGGGCTGCTGCTGGTGGGCAGTACCCAGGTTGAGACCAATTTGACCTGGGGTTGTCGTTCATGGGGCAATTCTGCTTGAAGTGACCCAGCTGTTTGCACCGGAAGCAGCGTTGTTCGTTGTCCTCCTGGCGTGGATAGCGAGGGCTAGATGTCACCGGTCTGTTAGGAGGTTGGTATCTAGTGGCTGGTGGGTGTGAGGGCACCGTTGGTCGTGGAGGTTGTACCCGTGGTGTGACCTGGTTTGTCTTGCGAGTATCTGCATATTCATCCGCCAACTTCGCGGCCTCTGGTAGAGTCATGGGCCTGCGATCTCTCACCCAATCTTTGACATCCGTCTGGATGTGATTGTAAAATTTCTCCAGGAGCATTAGTTGCAAAATGTCCTCTGCGGTGGTGGCCTGGCTGCTGTTAACCCAGTTAGAGGCCGACAGGGATAACTGGCATGCCCATTCCGCGTAAGAGTCTTCCGTGGTTTTGCGTGAGTCCCTGAACTTCTGTCGGTGGGACTCTGGGGTTACTGCATAACGAGCCAGGAGTACTTCTTTAACCCGGGCGTAGTTATGGATATCCTGATCTGGCACGGTCCGGAAAGCATCAGAAGCTTTGCCTGACAGTTTGCCTGACAATATTGCAACCCACTCTCTTCTAGCTATTCGGTGCAGGTTACATTGTCGCTCAAAATCTGCCAGGTAGTTATCAATCTCACAGTCCTTTTCATCAAAAGCTTTAAAAGCGCTAAACGGAATCTTCCTTGTGTCTGCTGTGCTGTACTCACTGTTTGGAGAATGTGCGGCTGCTTGTTGGACTGCTGCCAGTTTTAACTGTAGTTCTGCGTCCCTTATTTCTTTAGCCTCCTGTAGCTCCATCACTCTCAGCACCACATCTGCCGTTGGGTTCGGACCGAACCATGCTAGCTTCTCTCTCATTAGCTTGTTGGCTGGCGATTCCTCCTCCTGAATCACTGGTGTCTCCATCTCTTGTACTGCTGGCGTTGCTGCAATCCCGTCCTCCTGGTCTAGCTCCATTGATTCTGCTATGATGACCCGCTTGGTTTTGTTGCTAGCAATCCTTCCACGAACTTCCAGTAGTTCTTCCAGTGTCTGCTTGGAATCCGGGTGTAAAGGAGAGTAGAAGGGAAAATCCCACCGCTGCCACCAGTTGTGACGGTATTACAATGATATCCCCGTCAACGTTCCCTTCTTCCCATAACGAAAAATCACCCCAATATTCCACGAGGAGGAATATCCCTGGAGTCGCCCAGAAAGCCACACATGCCAAGCTTACTGCTGGAACAACACAGACTGTAATGGTTTTCTTCTCAGCTTTTTATACAGTCCAAGACATTGAAGCAACAATGAAATCTCCACCCCCCCTAATCACACACTAAGGCTAATTACTAAAACATTCTAGACAGGTCGGCACCGACAGACAATTATCATGTCTAATCACTGCACATTCCTTAAACAACAAACCACCTTCACACACTTGAGTTTCCTAAGCAGACATTTCGTCTGCTTCCAGTTTGACACCTATTAACACCTCTGAGAATCACTAGGTTGTAGACAGGGTTATCACACAATTAAAGGCCTTTCAAAAGCTAGCCTTATTTAACATATGAACAGTGTTCACAGAGAGAGATGAATCACACATGAAAACACCTGTTACCTCTAACCCACAGCATTAAGTTAGCAGGGAGAGCATTAGACTGAAGCACATAGGCAAAAAGTCCTTCACAGGTCCTATACCTGAAGATCAATGGGAATATATTGTTTGTAACGTCCTTAAAGCGGTTCTCCACCCTAAAGTGGAGTCCCGCTGATCGGAACCCTCCCCCCCTCCGGTGTCACATTTGACACCTTTCAGGGGGAGGGGGGTGCAGATACCTGTCTAAAGACAGGTATTTGCACCCACTTCTGGCCACACGCTACGGGCAAAAGACGGGTTTTTCTGACTTCCCGTCTGTCGCCCGTTGTGTGCTGGGAACACTCGGCTCCCAGCACACAGCGTGTGAGCCAATCGGCGGGCGCAGCGCGACTCGCGCATGCGCCGTAGGGAACCGGGCAGTGAAGCCGCAGCGCTTCACTTCCTGGTTCCCTCAGCGTGGATGGGGGGGGGAGCAGCAGAGAGACGAGCGATCGCTCGTCCTCTGCTGCGATCGGCGCTGGACTCCAGGACAGGTAAGTGTCCTAATATTAAAAGTCAGCAGCTGCAGTATTTGTAGCTGCTGGCTTTTAATATTTTTTTCCCATGGCACATCCGCTTTAATACAGCTTTATCCAAATTTTCAATCAAATTTCTTCATAAGTTTAGGCCAATATGTATTGGTTTGGTAAAAGATATAGCATCTACAAACTATAAGATATATTTATGGATTTTTTTTTCTTTACTAGTAGTGGCGATGAATAGCGATTGTAAGTGGGACTACGACATTGCGGCGGACAAATCGGACACTAACTGACACTTTTTGGGGACCAGTGACACCAATACAGTGATCAGTGCTAAAAAAAAAAACACTGTCGTCACTGTTCTAATGACTCTGGCAGGGAAGGGAGTTAACAGGGGCGATCAAAGGGTTATTTTTTCCATGGGAGTGCTTTCTTATGCCGCATACACACCATCACTTTATGTGATGAAAAAAAACGACATTTTCTGTGAAGTAAAAAACGACCTTTTTGAAACTTCAATTTTCAAAGACGAAGTTGCCTACACACCATCGTTTTTCTCACAATGTTCTAGCAAAGCGAGGTTACGTTCACCACGTTTTTCCATTGAAGCTTGCTTCATAAGTAGCTTCTGGGCATGCGCGGGTGTAAAAACGTCTTTTTAAACGACGTTTTTTGCTACACACGGTCAATTTCTGTGAAGTAAAAAATGACGTTTTGAAAAACGACACATAAAATTGAAGCATGCTTCAATTTTTTTGGGTCGTTTTTTACAAGACATAAAACAACGTTTTCCCCCACACACGGTCAATTAAAGTGATGTTTTTAAAAACGTCGGTTTTTTTTCATCACATAAAGTGATGGTGTGTACGGGGCATTACAGTGTGGGGGATGGTTTAACTGTAGAAAGACAGATCCATGTTCCTGCTTAGCAGAAACACAAGTTTTTGCCTCTCTCGAAACGATCATCAGGTTTTTCCAATCACAGCAGGACCGGGGCTCCGGCGGTGCTCGCGCACGCCCCAGAGCCATAGACGTACAAGTACGTGATTTTGCACTTAAGGGCCACCCTGCCACAGTATATGTACATGAGGCCGTCCTTTAAGCGGTTAATATTCAGGATCCAACAAACATCAATCTTGGGTGGACCAAACCTTTAGCAACAAATCTCGCCAATGTGTTTACATACATTATATCCCGTGCCCCCCTCCATGACTTTTCCATCAAAATCAACAATGCAACCATCAGTCCCTCCCCCTCATACCAGGGTACTCGGTGTAATCCTAGACTTGTCCTTTCAGCCTCAAGTCCAATCGTTGTCAAAAGTTTGTAGAATTCACCTCCGTAGCATCTCTAAAATTCGCCCCTTTTTAACAAATGAAACCATCAAGCTCCTCATTCACTCCCTTGTTATCTCTCGCCTTGACTATAGAAACTCCCATCTCATTGGCCTGCCTCTCTATAGGCTCCTCCCCTCTTCAGTCTATCATGCATGCTGCTGCCAGACTTATCCACCTTACCAACCACTCAGTATCTGCCAAACCTCTCCTCCAATCCCTACACTGGCTCCCAATCGCCCAACGAATTAAATTCAAAATACTAACCACAACCTACAAAGCCATCCACAACTCTGCCCCCAGCTACATCACCAATCTTGTCTCCAAATATCACTCAAATCGTCCTCTCCGCTCTTCTCAAGACCTCCTACTCTCAAACTCCCTGGTCTCCTCCTCCCATGCTCGTCTCCAGGATTTCTCCAGAACCTCTCCCATCCTCAGGAACTCGCTACCTCAACCTGCCTGGCTTTTTCCCACTCTTGTTACCTTCAGGCGATCCCTGAAAACTCATCTCTTCAGGGAAGCCTATCACGTCTCCAACTAATCTTTTACCACTTCCATCAGCTCATTCCCCACAGTTACAACCTTTTGTACCACCCGCCTCCCCACCCTATTAGATTGTGAGCTCTTCTGAGCAGGGCCCTCTCTTAATCCTCTTGTATTTTATTGTATTGTAACTGTATTGTCTCCCTTTTATATTGTAAAGTGCTGTGTAAACTTTTAGCGCTATATAAATCCTGCATTATAATAATAATAATAATAATAATAATAATATCTGTTGAACTTACCCTGACATTATTCAGTGCAGCTTGGTATGAAAAGCAGTAGGAAATATAATACGGAGTCTGATTTTCAATTGTTGCAGACATTTTCCTTTTCCCTCCTTGGAGGATAATTAACCTCTGGTTGGTCAAAAATTCAGATCTAGGACAGAACAGAACAGTTAATTTAGCTAATTTAGTGAAACTCTGGAAACGATAGGTGGGTGAGAGTGTAAGCAGGTGTTTGCTGAGATATTGTAGTATTATAGGTAGATTCAGTTAGGGGCGCGCAAATATAGGTCGGCGTAGCCTAGCGTGTTTACACTACGCCGCCTTAAGTAAGAGAGGAAAGTACATGATTCACAAAGTGCTTGCCTCCTTACTTAGGGCGGCGTAGTGTAAATGCGGCGGGCGTAAGGGCGCCTAATTCAAATGGGTGGGGGGGGCGTGTTTAATGGTAATGAGGCTTGACCTCACGTTTTTGACGTTTTTTTGTCACTGCGCATGCGCCGGGCGACTACATTTCCCAGTGTGCATTGCGGTTACGTACGCAGCACTGGCCTATTGATTTCGACGCGGACGTAAACTACGTAAATCCCGATTCGCGGACGACTTACGCAAACAATGTTAAAAATTCGAACCTTGCGGCGGGAACGGCGGCCATACTTTAACAACCTAATAGGTGGAATAACTTTAGGCCGCCTAAGGCCTTACAGAAACGGCGTAAATCGACTGCAGCGGCCGGGCGTACGTTCGTGAATCGGTGTACAAACTAATTTACATATTCTACGCCGACCGCAATGGAAGCGCCATCTATCGGCCATCCGAAAAATTGCAATCTAAGATAGGACGGCGCAAGCCGTCGTATCTTAGATATGTTTAAGCGTATCTCTGTTTGAGCATACGCTTAAACATAAGTCGGCGTAGATTCAGAGTTAGGTCGACTTATCTAGTGATAAGTCGGCCTAACTCTACCTGAATCTACCTATTAGTTGTGTTCAGTGTTTCTGGCGTTAAGTGCATTTACTTCTGTGTTAATTGTACTACTTAATTTATGTTTCCCAGCAGAAGTAGGGTTAACTCTGCAGTGCTAGCCAAACCGTTCCCGGGTTTTTCTGCAGAGCCCTGCCCCCTGCTGGAGAAACATATAAAAAGAGATCCGCATATGCGTAAGAAAGGGAGCTCATGTATGGCAACAGAGGGCAAGAAATGAAGCTGTACTGGGCACGTGGCCTCCCTTTTGGGGTACCCAGTTGGGATACAGGATGATGGATATGGAGTCTTATCTGGAGGATATGATTTTGGCAGCCTAAGTTTGAATGAACTAGAGCTGTGTATGGAAGGATCTTTGAGAGATCATGCCACAATAACTTTTAATTCGCAAGAAGTTCAGGTAAAAGTTTTTTTTTTAAGTGTATTTTGTACGTGTACTCGAGAGAGGAGCCAGACTGCAGGAGTTGGGAGTAGGCAGGCCTCCCCCAGAGGCAATCTGCCACCTTTCTCCATGCCCCGGGTGGCAATGGTGGGTGTGTGAGGGGGTCGTCCTACCTGCTCCGCTTTGAAGCCCAACGGGGCAGAGGGACTCCCTATAAGGGAGTGAGAGGATCTAGCCCGCTCAACCAGCCCCGTTAGTCCTTCGCCTCTCTTTTTAGAGACCGTGTGGTCAAAGTGCGTGCATGTTAACTCAATTTCGAGTGCGTGTAAGTGTGGTGGTTTTTGTGGGAGGGGGGGGTGGGCGTACTAAGCGCAGGCTTACCTCGCATAGCACACCCACCAGGAGCCCGGCTGAGACCACCAAACTCAATTCACATGTAGCCGAGACCAGGATCTGAACCCCTGGCTGCAGAGGTGAATGGCTTGTCAGCACAGTGCCAATCGCGTTGAGCCACCGCAGCTCCTCAGGTAAAAGTTCTTAACCATTTCCGGACCGCCCACCGCAGAAATACTGTGGCAGGGCGGCCCAATTACGCAAAATGGCGTACCTGTACGTAGTTTTGTGCATGAGTTACGGTGGGCGCCCGCTGCACGTCGTGGTTTCATGCAAAGGTCACCCGCGATCACTCCACAGAGAAGCAGAATAGAGATCTGCCTATGTACACAAGGGGGATCCCCGTTCTGACAGGGGACAATACTGAGATTGTCTGTTCCTGGTAATCAGGAACAGCGATCCCTGTGTCGTCCCAGTGAGCCCACACAGTTAGAACACACCCAGGGAACAAAGTTAACCCCTTGATCGCCCCCTAGTGTTAACCCCTTCACTACCAGTGTCAGTGCATTTTTTATCACTGATCACTGTATTGGTGTCACTGGTCCCCAAAAAGTGTAATTTAGGGTCAGATTTGTCTGCCGCAATGTCGTAGTCTCGCTAAAAATCGCAGATCGCCGCCATTACCAGTAAAAACAATAAAATTAAAAGTCCCTAAATCTATCCCCTATTTGTTTTCAAAATTGTCACTCTTTTTTTGTTTATAGCGCAAAAAATAAATGCAGAGGTGATCAAATACCACCAAAAGAAAGCTCTATTTGTTGGGAAAAAATACATACATTTTGTTTGGGTACAATGCCGGACGTACCGGGAGATGGTAACCCTGGTAGCAAGGGGGTTGGTGAGCTTCACCCCTTCCCTAGCAATCGGTACCCCACATATTCTAGAACGGACTCGTGGCACAGGGAACCTAGGGACCTAAAACAAAATGTGTAAACTTAACACAAAATATCCAGCGCGCCTCTGTCCAATGTATTTCCAATTAGTCCATGGATAGGGATCCCCTGATGAAGTCACATGTGCGTAATGCAACGTGTAGGAGATGAGCAGAGCGGGGGCATACCGGGAGTGACGTGATCATATGAGTTCGCTGCTCGTGCACAATATATATTGTAAAAAAGTAAGTAAAAAAAATGTTTTTAACTTATTAAACTTTTTAAAATGTTACTACACTATGGGAGTTTCTTTTTACATTACATTAAAATGGACCATTTTGGGAGTGACCCGCAGGAGCATCACAGAGGAAATATCACTTACCATAGAGACCCACCAGCCTGGTAGACCATAGGAGGGCCCCTAGAGGCAGGAGGAGGTACACCAAGGACTAGGAAAAGATACCAACATATGCTGTTACCTTACAGCAGTAAGGTGAGAGGCTTAGGAGCACATAGGTGTCACAACATTTGAAAGAGGAGACATCAGGCAACATATTTTCATGGTGAAGGGATACACCTTTATTTATTAAAGGGGTTGTAAAGCTTCCCGTTTTTTCACCTTAATGCATCCTATGCATTAAGGTGAAAAAACATCCGATGCTTACAAACCCCCGTTTATCTACCTGAGCCCTCGAAAGTCCTGCGTCGTGAAAGGGCTGGCTTCTCGGCCCGGTCATCTTGGCTATTCCCGGCTCTTCATTAAATGATTGGCCATTGGCTCCCGCTGCTGTCAATCAAATCAATGACGTGTCGTGCTGGGGGGCGGGCCCAAATGATATCCTTTGCGGCTATGGCCGCCACTGTATCACACGGGAGCGTGCCCGCAAGATAACCCCTTATTGGGCAAAGCTTTCATTGCTTTAGCCAATCAGGGCTTCCAATGCACTGTGCGGTTGCATTGTGGTCGTTCGGGGGGCTGCACAAAGCGGTCGGCTGGATCTCATGCTCGGGCACCAAGCATTCGCCTAACAGTAGTAAAAATAAATAAATACATACATAAATAAATAGGTAACAGTTAAATAAATACTTTCATACATACATTAATAAATAGGTAAAAAAAAAAAAAACTTCCATACATACAGTACATAAATAAATAGGTAACAATTAAATAAATAAATAAATACATACATAAATAGGTAAATATTAAATAAATAAATAATTAGGTAAAAAATGTATTAATACATACATACATAAATACGTAAATATTAAATAAAAAAAAAAAAATCCATGCATAAATAATTAGGTAAACATGTAGGGGTAGATTCACCAAGACTTACGACGGGCGTATCAGTAGTCCGAATCCCCGCCGTCGTACATTTTAGCGTATTCTCAAAGTGAGATACGCTTAAATATTGCTAAGATATGACCAGTCTCCTACGCCGTTGTATCTTAACTGCATATTTACGCTGGCCGCTAGGGGCGTGTACGCTGATTTACGCCTAGAATATGTAAATCAGCTAGATACGCCTATTTACGAACGTACGCCCGGCCATCGCAATACAGATACGCCGTTTACGTTAGGCTTTTTCTGGCGTAAAGATAAACCACCAAAAACATGGCGCAGCCAATGTTAAGTATGGCCGTCGTTCCCACGTCGAATTTTTCAAATTTTACGTCGTTTGCGTAACTCGTCCGTGAATGGGGCTGGCCGTAATTTACGTTCACGTAGAAAGCATGACGATTTGCCAACGTCATTTGGAGCATGCGCACTGGGATACGTCCACTGACGGCGCATGCGCCGTTCGTTAAAAACGTAAAATACGTGGGGTCACTAGTATTTTACATAGAACACGCCCCCAACCAGCCTATTTTGAATTAGGCGGGCTTACGCCGGCCCAGTTACACTGCGCCGTCGTAAGTTTCAGCGCAAGTCCTTTGTGAATACAGGACCTGCGGCTCAAACTTACGGCAGCGTAGTGTATCTGAGATACACTACGCCGGCCAAAATCTACGTGAATCTACCCGGTAATAAATAAACAAAAATTAATACAGACACAAATAAATAGGTAAAAATTAAAAAGTAAATGCATACATAAATAAATAGGTAAAAACTAAATAAATTCATACATACATAAACAAATAGGTAAAAATGGAATTAATACATGACCATTTACCTAAAGCCGTGTGTGTGATCCCATAGGCCATATACACTCCTGGCAAAATGAATCTCTTCGTTTTCTGTGGATTAACCAGAAACTGTCTGCTGTGTTCATAAGAAAGAGAAACAAAATACCTGATTTTTTATTGTCTTCATAACGCCTCCCAGTAATATCTTATCTACAAATAACTAAAGAATATCCTAGAAAAAAAAAACTGAGCAAAGGTGACACAGTAAAGCCTTGGCAAAGTTCACATCTTTACAAAGAACATTAATTGCTTTATAGTGGTCTCCATCCAGTGATCATCACACACCAGTCCAAGCCAATCATTTTTTGAGGCAACGCATTACAATGCACGGTCAGCCCCAACTGTACGTTGGGGTGTCCTTTTTTTTTCTTTCTTTATTGGTATTCATATACATAATACAACATAACAAGACAATATGAATGGTTACACATAGGCCATAAGGAACACGTAGCAGCACAATTGTAGAAAACCATAATAAAAGTGTATAGAAATATGCACTGCAGTAAAAATTAGTCACTCATTAGCACCATAAAAGGTAAGCTTCCCAATGCAAACTAGAGTAGCGCCCTGCTCCTGTTGAACAGGCGCTGCTTTAAATTTAGTGGGGGTCTGAGCTGTTATCTGGGCTCAGACTAATGTGATTAATGGCAAATTTAGCCTCTGTTCCAGCCATGGCTGTGCTGGGAGTTCCCACCATTGTTCGCCTGGGGGTGTTATTACCACTCCAGGCCAAGGGTGGCAGCAGCAAGGTCAGGGTGTATTGGGTGTCCCTCTCGGCAGCGAATCAGTGGTAGTGGTCGCCCTGCTGTGCATGCTGTGGAGGGGACAGGCGCCATTGGCGGGGGGGGGTTCATTGTTCGCGCCTCGTGGCCCACCTGGCCTGAGGTGCGGGTCCTGAATCCTGACTTCGGGACCACGTTTGTCCGGGGGTTTGCGGCATCGCCTGGTAGGCCCAGTAGTCAGACTGGGGCCTGTTTTCTGAAAGAGTGATCCTGTGCTGTCCATCCTGCGGGAGGAAGCCACTTGATGAAGGAAGCCAGGGGAGGACCTAAACTGAAGAGGGCCATGCAAAAGGCTGGTACCTTAGGAGAAGGCCTGGAAACTTCATTGAAGGATGCACCATAGACTGAGAGGCTTGACGGTGATCGTCTGTCAGATCTGAGTTCTACAGAAGTTAATCTGGAGAGATCCGGTGAGTTGTCCTTAAGGTTCCCCTAACGAGAAAGTTCCTTCAAGGACTGCGCAGGCGCAAACTTGCCGACGGAAATCTCCGAACCTCGCCCGGCATCAAGGCTCATTCTTTAACATCCCCGTGGATTGGAGGATGTTAAAAAAAGAGCCAGGAGGCTGAGCGTGAGGCCGACTGGCCACTTTCCTCGAAATCCACGTCACCCTGGATGCCGGCCGAGGGTTCGGAGATTTCCGTCGGCAAGTTTGCGCCTGCGCAGTCCTTGAAGGAACTTTGTCGTTAGGGGAACCATCTCGGCAGATCAGATTGCGCCTGCGCAGGAACTTTCACGTTAGCCGGAACCTAATCGGCAGATCACCGGGTGCTGAATCCTGTGACAGGGGATTCCGGACCAAAAGTGTCTCCTCATGAGGGAAGGTCTGTGGCAGAGACTGTACTTTATTCCGTGTGACATCCCGGCTGCTAGGCCAGTGAGAGGGACCTATCCGGGCGAGCAATACCCACTCAGGCTAGAGTGGCGACGAGAACTGTTTGTTGGAAGCAGGGGTGTTTCCTTATCTGTGATTATGCACCTGAACCCACCTACCCTTTCACCCCCATCTTACTTCTTTTCTACTAAAGTTCTGCAAATAAATCCCAGAAAAGGAAGTGCATTGTGTGAACATTGAAATCCTTCAGACTCTCTCCTTTCACCCCGGACAGCGAGAACATAGAGGTAACGTGCCACCCAAAAATACTGAGCACCTCCTTCGGGGGTAGTGCCACACTACCATTGAGAAAAAAGGTGTTAGGCCTCAATAAATCCCATGTACATACACCCTAAAATAGTGGCTAGTGAAAAATTGGGGTGTCATTTGAAATGAATGATGGCCACAACAACACTGAACGGTGTGCATACACGTAGATGTGCAGAGCTATCAGAAAGTAGACGGAAAGGAAGAAAGTCCATCTATATACAGTAAAGTCCAGGACACATTCATGTCAGGTGTGCCCCTTATCTAAGAAATAATAGGTGCGGGTAATTTTAGCGCATTCAAATGGAAAAGATGTTTATTACACAAGGCAATGTGAGAAGGAGCAAGGTGCGGATCAGGACTGGAGATTATTAGAACATATCAGGTTCGGATCATGGAATATTTGGCAAACATATTACAGGTTCAGATGTTTAATCCAGGGCTCGACAAATCCCGGGCGCCATCTGGTGGTGAGCCGTTGGTATTACAAGTTATTACCACCAGATGTGTGAGCTGGCGCCATCTGGTGGTGGCCGTTGGTATTACAAGTTAAGCATTACAAGTTAAACAGCAAGTCTAATTTCATTTTTCACTATTTTTCACTGCCATCTTCTTCCCTCTAATTAGAACCCCCAAACATTATATATATTTTTTATCCTAACACCCTAGAGAATAAAATGGCGATCGTTGCAATACTTTCTGTCACGCCGTATTTGCGCAGCGGTCTTACAAGCGCACTTTTTTGGGAAAAAATTACACTTTTTTTAATTAAAAAATAAGACAACAGTAAAGTTATCCCAATTTTTTTAATATTATGAAAGATAATGTTACGCCGAGTAAATTCATACCCAACATGTCACGCTTCAAAATTGTGTCCGCTTGTGGAATGCCGACAAACTTTTACCTTTTAAAATCTTCATAGGTGACGTTTAAAAAAATCTACAGGTTGCATGTTTTGAGTTAGAGGAGGACTAGGGCTAGAATTATTGCTCTCGCTCTAGCAATCGCGGCGATAATTCACATGTGTGGTTTGAACACCGTTTACATATGCGCTTCTGCGCGCAAGCTCGTCGGGACGGGGTGCGTTTTCTGGCTCCTAACTTTTTTAGCTGGCTCCTAGATTCCAAGCAAATTCGTGAAACCCTGGTTTAATCCAAACCCCATTTGTGGTCAGCGGGAGCCGAATCTGTAAAACCAATTATCCCAATTTGCAAGGCCAATAAGCAAGGGATTGGCAAAGAAGGGCAAAGGGCGCTGAACACTGCCCTGGGGGACATAAACTGATGCAAACTTTTGTTTTTTAATTACATTTGGTGGGAAACAGTGAGATTAAAGGGGTTGTAAACCCTCGTGGTTTTTCACCTTAATGCATTCTATGCATTAAGGTAAAAAACCTTCTGTCATGCTGCAGCCCCCCAGTGCCCCCATTTTACTTATCTGAACCCAGTTTTCTTCTCCGACCGAAGTTCCGCGGCCGCGGGACCCGCGGACCCGATCGCCACCAGAGTCCCGTGATCGGTCCCCGGAGCTGAAGAACGGGGAGAGGTGTGTGTAAACACACCTTCCCCGTTCTTCACTGTGGCAGCTTCATTGATCCCTGATATAGGGAAACACGATCAATGACATCACACGTCCAGCCCCGCCCCCTACAGTTAGAAAAACATATGAGGTCACACATAACCCCTACAGCACCCCTTAGTGGTTAACTCCTAAACTGCATTGTCATTTTCACAGTAAACAATGCATTTTTATAGCATTTTTTGCTGTGAAAATGACAATGGTCCCAAAAATGTGTCAAAAGTGTCCGATGTGTCCGCCATAATGTCGCAGTCACGAAAAAAAATCGCTGATCGCCACAA